>NC_045970.1:58087817-58330945 GCF_010909765.2 Amblyraja radiata | reverse complement strand
ACCGGCAACCGGTAACTAGCGGGGTTCCGCAAGGGTCGGTGCTGGGACCCCAGTTGTTCACAAGTTATATAAATGATTTGGAGGAGGGAACCAAGTGTAATATATCAAAATTTGCGGACGATACAAAAATGGGAGGAAAAGTTGGGGATGAGGAGGATAGGAAGAGTCTGCAAATGGATATAGATAAGCTAGGTGAGTGGGCAACAACTTGGCAGATGAAATTTAATACTAATAAATGTGAAGTCATTCACTTTGGGGGAAAAAATGATAGGGCAAGTTATTTTCTAAATGAGGAGGAGCTGCGTTGTAATGCAACGCAAAGGGATCTAGGGGTATTAGTACATGAATCACTAAAAGTCAGTATGCAGGTGCAGCAAGCAATCAGGAAGGCCAATGGAGTTTTGGCCTTTATTGCTAGGGGGATTGAGTATAAAAACACGGAGGTCTTGCTGCAGCTGTACACAGTATTAGTGAGACCACATTTGGAATACTGTGTACAGTTCTGGGGTCCATACTTAAGGAAGGATGTACTAGCCCTGGAGGCAGTGCAGCGAAGGTTTACAAGATTAATTCCTGCAATGAGGGGATTGACATATGAGGAAAGGTTAAGTAAGCTGGAGCTCTACTCTTTGGAGTTTAGGAGAATGAGAGGCGATCTCATTGAAACATATAAGATCGTGAGGGGCCTTGATCGGGTGGATGCACCGAGGATGTTCCCAATGATCGGGGAAACTAGAACTAGGGGACATAGTTGCAGAATAAGGGGGGGGGCTCTTTTAAAACTGAGATGAGGAAGAACTTCTTCACCAAGAGGGTGGTTAATTTATGGAATTCACTGCCCCAGGGAGCAGTGGAAGCAGAAACGTTAAATATATTTAAGTCTAAAATAGATGGTTTTTTAGCTGCCGAGGGGATAAGGGGCTACGGGGAGAGGGCAGGGATATGGACCTAGGTATGGTTAGTATAGTAAGACCTGAGTGATCTCCTGGACAAGTGTCGATCGCCTGGATTGGGGTCGGAGAGGAATTACCCGGATTTTTTTTCCCGAATTGGACCTGGGTTTTTATCCGTTTTTTTGCCTCCCCCAGGAGATCACGCGGTTCTTGGGGTGGAGAGGGGTGATAGCGGTATAAAGGGGAGGGTAGTGTCTTGTGTTCTGTGTCTTGTGTCTACTGTTTGTGGGTAAGTGTGTCTGTTTAGTGTTCAGCCATGAGCGAATGGCGGTGCGGGCTCGACGGACATGGTGGTCTACTCTCGCACCTACTTTCTATGTTTCTACTAGTACGAAAATACGCAAACAATGAAATAGCAACAAAGCAATTTGTTCCCGGGGTTCAAATTGTAACTTTGTAGTTTCAATCTCTGACTGCGACCAAACTCTACCTCGATGTAAGTTACCTTCATCAAATTTTCTCCGTCCTAAACAGACGACAATCTTATAACCGAACCCCATTGGAAGGCAAGGCTAGGCAAGGCAAATTTATTTGTGTAGCACCATTCGTGCAAACTGCAATTCAAGGTGCTTTACAGGAAATAAAAAATAAAATAGTCAATAATTAAAAATTGCAAAATAAGCAATACGACAAATGTATGAATAATAAAACAACGTCAATGAAACAATAAAACGATTTTAAAAAGCACATAAAAGGGTTAAAATTAGACGGTTAAGATTACCTGCATGTCGGGTTATGGAAAAGCTATACTAAACAACAGTGTTTTTAGGCCTGATTTAAATGCGCTTACAGTTTGTGCACACCTCAGGTGTTCAGGGAGCTTGTTCCACAGGTGTGGAGCATAAAAACCGAATGCTGCTTCAGCCTTTTTAGTTCTGACCCTGGGAACACACAGTAAACCTGTCCCTGAAGACCTGAGGAGTCTAGGCGCCTCATATACAACAAGTAGGTCAGAGATGTGTTTTGGACCTAGACCATTCAGTGCCTTGTAGGTCAGTAACAGAATTTTAAAATCTATCCTCTTACACACAGGGAGCCAGTGCAAAGATTTAAGGACAGGTGTAATGTGGTCCATATTCTTGGTGTTGGTCAAGACTCTGGCAGCGGCATTTTGGATAAGCTGCAGTTGTTTAATTGATTTTTTATTGAGACCTGTAAAGATGCCATTACAATAATCTAACCTACTAAAAATATATGCATGAACAAGTTTTTCAGTGTCTTCTTTGGACAGAAATCCCTTGATTCTTGCAATATTTTTTATATGATAATAGGCAGATCTGGTAATGGTCTTTATATGGCTGTTAAAATTCAAATCCGAGTCCATAACTACACCAAGGTTTCTGGCTTTTTCTGTGGTTTTCAGTGCAATTGAGTCGAGTTGAGCACTCACTAGCCTTGTTTTTTTGGGACAAAAGACAATAATTTCTGTCTTATTTGCATTGAGCTGGAGGAAGTTCTGGTTCATCCACTCATTGATATCTTTGACACACTGGCTCAGTGAGTGTAGGGGACTATAGTCATGTGGTGACACTGCGATATATAGTTGTGTGTCATCGGCATAAGTGTGGTAGGATATGTTAAAATGCTCTATGATCTGAGCTAGGGGGAGCATATAAATGTTGAACAAAATGGGTCCAAGAATGGAGCCCTGAGGAACCCCGCATGTGAGTTTTGTGCGTTCTGATTCAAAATTACCAAGGGAAACAAAATAATCCCGATCTTTCAAGTATGATTTGAACCAGTCCAGCACAGAACCAGAGAGTCCCACCCACTTCTCCAGTCTGTCAATCTGTATGTTGTGGTCCACCGTATCAAAAACAGCACTGAGATCTATAAGTACCAAAACTGAAGCTTTTGATGCATCACTGTTTAGATGTATGTGGTTTAGGACCTTAGTGAGTGCAGTCTCTGTGCTGTGATGTGGCCGAAATCCCGACTGGAAAACATTAAAAATATTGTTTTGGGTCATAAAGCTGTAGATTTGTTGGTAAACTACCCTTTCAATAATCTTTGCCAAAAATGCTAAATTAGATATGGGCCTGTAGTTGCTCATAGCTGAGGCATCCACATTAGGCTTCTTCAATAGGGGCTTGATCACTGCTGTTTTTAAGGCTTCGGGAAAATGCCCCGATTGAAGGGAAGTGTTTACTGTGTTCAGTACTTCTGGTGCAATACTGCAAAGACAATCAACAGTAGTGGGGAGCGAGCCCTGCACCATCCACCGCTGAGCCTTCGTGCAGCCCTTGACCCTGCCGGGTTATTCCGTATGTTCACTTCATCTTTACTCCTCTGCGCTTTTCAAACTGTCTTTGTAATTTCAATGAGATGTGCCGACAATTACCTACCGGGTACACCAATTGCTGCAAGAATCGGGTAATACACAGATTCTATATCCGCGATCTCACTATAATACATTTTAATTCTCGGCGATCTCTCCTGGTGCTGCCACTCAGCGTTTGTCAGCGAAACAAACCAATCTCTGGCACATTTATAAAGTAAATAAAGGAGAAAATAGGCGATTAGGTAACATCCCTGTGGACATTACTAACACACTATGGAACACACAAGTACTGTTTTCAATGTAATATTCAGAAATCACAATCATGCGGGCGACCGCTCCATACATTTCCAACAGCAGGAAGTGAAGTATGAATTTAAAAAATCCAAACTAACGCACGCGAACATTAAATTAATTATCGTGGCAGCGTGGTTTGGCGGCTCCGTCCCAGGGTTAGCAGACAGAAACATAGATACATAGAAACATAGCAACATAGAAAATAGGTGCAGGTGGAGGCCATTCGGCCCTTCGAGCCAGCACCGCCATTCATTGTGATCAAGGCTGAATGCCCCATATCAATAACCCGTGTCTGCCTTCTCCCCATATCCATTGACTCCACTAGCCCCTAGAGCGCTATCTAACTCTCTCTTAAATCCATCCAGTGACTTTGCCTCCACTGCCCTCTGTGGCAGGGAATTTCATAAATTCACAACTCTCTGGGTGAAAACGTTTGTTCTCACCTCATTCTTAAATGACCTTCCCTTTATTCTAAGACAGTTGCCCATGGTTTTGGACTCGCCCTAAATTGGGAACATTTTTCCTGCATCTAGCTTGACCAGTCCTTTATAATTTTCTATGTTTCTATATGATACCCCCTCATCCTTCTAAACTCCAGTGAATACAAGCCTAGTTTTTTCAATCGCTCCTCATATGACAGTCCCGCCATCCCAGGGATCAATCTCGTGAACCTACGCTGCACTGCCTCAATCACAAGGATGTCCTTCATCAAATTAGGAGACCAAAACTGTACATGATACTCCAGATGTGGCCTCACCAGAGCCCTACACAACTGCTGCAGAAGAACCTCTTTACTCCTATACTGAAATCCTCTTGTTATGAAGGCCAACATTCCATAGCTTTCTTCACTGCCTGCTGTACCTGCACGCCAACTTTCAGTGACCGGTGTACAAGGACGCCCAGGTCTCGCTGCACCTCACCCTTACCTAACCTAACCCCATTGCGATAATAATCTGCCCCCTTGTTTTGCCGCCAAAGTGGATAACCTCGCATTTATCTATGTCATACTGCATCTGCCACGCATCTGCCCACTCACTCAACCTGTCCAGGTCACCCTGCAAACTCCTAACATCCTCTTCACAGCTCACACTGCCACCCAGCTTTGTGTCATCCGCAAACTTGTTAGTGTTGCTCCTAATTCCTTCTTCCAAATCATTAATATATATGGTAAACAATTGCAGCCCCAACACCGAGTCTTGCGGCACTCCATTCGCCACTGCCTGCCATTCTGAAAAGGACCCGTGCACTCTTTGCCTCATGTCTGCCAACCAATTTTCTATCCATGTCAACACCCAACCCCCAATACCACGTGCTCTAATGTTAGTCACCGTGCTGTGTCTTATCAAAGGCTTTCTGAAAGTCTAGATACACTACATCCACTGGCACCCCTTCATCCATTTTAATAGTCTCATCCTCAAAAATTTCCAGAAGGTTAGTCAAGCATGATTTCCATTTCATAAATCCATGCTGACTTGTACTAATCCCTTTAATTCTATCCAAATGCTCCATTATTACCTCTTTAATAATTGACTCCAGCATCTTTCCCACCACCGAAGTCAGGCTAACTGGTCTGTAATTCCCTGTTTTCTCTCTCGCTCCTTTCTTGAAAAGTGAGATAGCATTAGCTTTCCTCCAATCCACAGGAACGGATCCTAAATCTATTGAACATTGGAAAATGATCACCAAAGCGTCCACTATTTCTAGAGCCGCCTCCCTGAGGACCCTGGGATGCAGAACATCAGGTCCTGGGGATTTATCATCCTTCAGTCCCATTAGCATACCTAATACTATTTCTCGCCTAATGAAAATGTCTTTCAGTTCCTCTACCCGCTTAGATCCTCTGTCCTCCATCACATCTGGGAGATTGTCTGTGTCTTCCTTAGCCAGAGTGTCACTGTACTCCCCAGCCTTTCCTGACGTCCACTGAGTAAGGGCTACATGATGTATATATGTATGTAGTATGTTTTTGTTGTACTATTCTTATAACATATGTAAAGCACTTTGGCCAACGAGAGTTGTTGTTTAAATGTGCTGCATAAATAAATGTGACTTGGCTTGACTTGACTAAAGACGTACATAGTAGTTCAGCACTGTCCTCTGGTTGTGAGAGGACGATCAATTTGCCTGATCACAGCTGGGGAGAAATGTCCCTGAATCTGGAGTTGTGCGTTTTCACAATTATTCGCCTTTTTCCTGATGGGTATTGGAGAAGATGGAGTAGTTAGGGCGCAACTCGTCCTTGATTATGCTGCGAGCCCTGCCGAGGCCGCGTGAGCTTTAAGTAAAATCTGTGTGCCTGTATTCCGCCACGCTGAGGTTTTGGTACAGCCGTCTCACTACGCTCTGTCATTGTGCGATGCGCGGACTCATCCCACAGTAATACACAGCCTCGTCGCTCGGCAGTACTTCGGGTAGCGTTAACTGACTGATTTTCTGGGCAGGATCGAGAGAACCGGAAATACGACCTTCGGCAGCCTCTTCCTCATCTTGCTTTCCTGAAGTATGTGTTTGGAGCAGGGATTCCAGAGCCTGCCCTGGGAACTGCCGGTACCAGTGTACTATGTACGAGCAGAATCCGGAATATACGCAGTTAAGGGTGGCAGTGTCACCAGAAAGAGAGGATTGTTGAGGCGGACTCTGGGAACCCGCGGAAATTGAATCTGCAGAAAATAACAGGGGAATCGTTATTGTTTTAACATTGACTGTTGGAGACTGTGACACATACAGAAACTGGTTACTGTCTTCGGTAGTTCATCACATTTTTGCAAAATGTATGGAAACGTTATTTATGAATCTTATCATTGTTCCTACGACGAGTGGAGTTTTAATTTCGATTAGGTTAATTTACTTTAGTTTAGTTTGGTTTAGTTTAGGGACACAGCGCGGAAGCGGACCCATCGGCCCGCCAAGTCCGCCCTTCCTGCAATCCCCGTATATTAACACTATCCCACACACACGATGGAATATTTACATTCATAGAAAGACAATTACCCTCAAACTTGTCCGTATTTGGAGTGTGGGAAGAAACCCTGGACCCCAGGAGAAAACCCACACAGATTATGGGGAGAACATACAAACTCCGTGCAGACAACACCCAGAGTCTGGATCGAACTCTGATCTCCTGGGCTAAAAGCGCTGTTAGGCAGCACCACTTCCGTTACGTCAGCGTGCTGCCGTTGTGAAAAGCACTCACGAATATCCGCGAGGTCAAACTCTGGCTATGAAAGTAAAGTAAAAGTAAAGTAAATTTATTTATATAGTACGTTTAAATCAACTCGCGTTGAGACCAAAGTGCTTTACATTGAAAAAAAATAATTAAGCTTCCGTACATCCATAGAAAAATTAAAATTAAGAAAAATGACACAACATATTGTGTAATTCAAAACAAACGTCCCCCGACAACAGAATAAAAAGTTCTGTTGTGTGTTAGAAACATTCCAGGCTCTGGGAACAGTCAGAACGAGCACGGAATAATAGTAGGGCTGATTCAGAGAGTCGGGATCCGATTATTGAGACAAATTATCTTTGTCGGTTCTCTAACATTTTGTAATTAAGTTCTTGGCGTTAAAACAATAGAACTAGTCATTCTCTCCACAGCTTGACTGAAGTGTATCCCTTCCTGGATATAGTTAAGGTTCAACAGTGGTGTGTTGGCATTTAAGGCATAAGGTCAGAAGGTCCTGTGATACTAGTATAACGAGGTCATTCGATCCATCAAGCCTACTACGCCATTCCATAATGGTTGAAATATCTCACCCTCCGAACCCCATTCTCCTGCCTTCTACGCAATGTCAAAACCTCTGACGCCTCGACTAATCAAAAATCTATCTGTCGCTGCCTTATTTTCCCCCTGACTTGGCCTCCACAGCCTTCTGTGTTTAACAACTGGCCGGTCATCTTTTTTTTTTTTTTTTTTTTATTATTTTTATTAGAAGTACGGTAAATTACAATAACACACAACACATATATCTTAATACATTTTTTGTACCGCTTCATTTTTTTTAAGCTTTAAGAAAAAGATAGAAGTAAGGAAAGCAAAGAAGGTGCGCAAGAGTCGTGAAGTGCAAGAGAGTGTTGGGAAAAGAAAGCCCCTTAGAAAAGAAGTTAGAGAAGGAAGTAAAGTAAGAAAGTAGACCCTAGAAAAGAAAGAAAAAGAAAGTAAGGACAATCGCTCTATTATAACATTAAACTCCGCAGAAAGACTACCAACCAAGTCTGTTTTTGTTGTTTTACCTCCCATTGCCAGGTCCTGATACCATTTATTTATTTATTTATTTTTAAAATTACTATTGCACCTCATGCTTGTAATAGGTCCATAAACGTCGACCACGTCTTTTGGAATTGGTTTGCTTTACCTGCTAAGAGGAATCTCATCTCTTCCAGATGTAATGTTTCAAACATATTTGATGTCCACATTTTTATTGTTGGTGTGGGCGCATTTTTCCAGAATTTAAGTATGAGCCTTTTCCCCATTATTAGCCCGTAATTGAGTAAATTCTTCTGATACACGTTTAATTCAGGGATACCTTCCGATATCCCAAAAATGATCCATTCTGGTTTTGGTACCAGTTTTATTTTAATTAATTTTGAAAAATATCAAATATTCCATGCCAGAATTTTTGGATTTTTGTACAAAAAACAAACGAATGCGCTATGGTAGCTTCTTGACACAGACATTTATCACAGATTGGTGAAACATTAGGAAAGATTTTATTTAATTTAGTTTTTGAATAATATAGTCTATGTAATGTTTTGAATTGGATAAGCGTATGTCGTACATTGATCGAGCATTTATGCACCTGTAGTAAATGATTATCCCAGCTCTCTTTTGAAATTTTTATAGCTAATTATTGTTCCCAGTCTCTTCTAATTCCATCTGTTGTGGGTATTTCTATGTTTAAAATGATATTATATAAGTACGATATTAAATTAGCTGATTCCGCCTTTGTCTTCATTGCTTCATCCAGTAAGTCGGAAGGCATATTACGATAGTCTTTTGTGTATTTTTTCAAATAATCACAAATTTGAAGATATTTAAAATATTGGTTATTTTTCAAATTATATTTCAGTTGTAGTTGTTGAAATGATAGTAATTTTCCCACTTCATACAGATCTTCGAGCGTTTTGATTCCCATTCTTTCCCATTGTATAAATGATTTGTCTATGATTGATGGTTTAAACGATGGGTTATTGGCTATTGGTATTGAGAGAGATAGGTTTCTTAATTTTAGATTCTGTTTTATTTGTTTCCATGTTCTAATTGTGCTATGTATAATTGGGTTTTTATTATAATTTTTATTATTCAGATTTATTGGTGAGAGGATAATCGCTCCTATATTACTCGGGGAGCAGTCCCCTTTTTCCATTACAATCCAGTCCGCCTGCTGGGCAGAATTGTCCAGCAGGTGAATCATATTTTTAATATTTACTGCCCAATTATAATACATAAAGTTAGGGAGCGCTAGACCCCCCCACTCTTTTCGTTTATTAAGGTGTGTTCTTTGTATTCTATGGGGTTTATAATCCCATATGAAATTTGTAATGTCTGAGTCCAATTTTTTGAAAAACTTTTTTGGGAAATATATAGGTATTGATTGAAATAGGTATAGAATTTGTGGTAAGAAAATCATTTTTATAGCGTTTATTCTGCCTATTAAGGACATCGGAAGTGTTTTCCAGAATTTAATCAAATTATTTAATTTCTTAAGTAAGGTATTATAATTGGCTTTAAACATATCCTGGTAATTTCTAGTAATTTCAATTCCCAAATATTTGAATTTTTCTGTAGCTATTTTAAAGGGGAGGCCGGTCATCTTTTAAGTGCAATTTACACAACCCGGGGTAAAAGCTTTGCCCTTTATGTATTAAGAGTTGTTTATTTCTTCACTGGGCCACGTTCTTCTACGTTTTACTTTCATTTAATTGAAGAACAGTTTTAGTTTTCAATCTTGGTCGCCCGCTTTTTGCTGCTTGCGGTTCATATTTCCCCCTCCAGCCAACCGTTTCAACAGGTCTGCCCGCTGTCGTTTTGATTTCAGTTTGTTGAAGATTTACAGAGGGCTCCAGCTTCACTCACAGCCCATCTACTCTCCCGCCAACCTCCCTATGTTTCCCGGAGTAAGAAATAGATTATTTCCCAGGCGCTCACACGCAGCGGGCGTTGATCAATCCCATGAATTGTATGGGATACATTTATAAGCCCGATGTAATGATAAGGCGGTTAGCATGACTTCAATAGTTGGTAAGATTTTAGAGACCATTAGTAAAAATGAGGTTCCAGTTACCTTGAAGCACATGATAAAATCGGATAAGTCAGCAAGGGGGGGGGGGGGGGGGGGGGGGGGGAGCGGCCTCTTGTCTGTCAAATCTGTTGACATTCTTTGTGAACGTAACAAGCAGGATGGACAAAAGAAAGTCAGAAATGCTGCTTATTTAAATTTTCTGATGCATATTAAACGGTGCAGGACGCGAAGCGGCTAATTAAGATTGTAGTATTGGTGTTAGAGATAAGGTATCAGTGTGGATAGAAGATAGGCTGTCCGTTGCAGGGCAAACTATTGGAATGAAAGTGATCTTTTCCGCTTGCTCCCTTTGACTAATGGGACAATGTTGGGTTCACTACTTTTCACGTTGTATGTTTACGATCTGGATTA
Source organism: Amblyraja radiata (assembly GCF_010909765.2). Classification (NCBI taxonomy): domain Eukaryota; kingdom Metazoa; phylum Chordata; class Chondrichthyes; order Rajiformes; family Rajidae; genus Amblyraja; species Amblyraja radiata. The sequence continues at coordinate 58,320,764 of NC_045970.1, read as the reverse complement.
TGCAATTGATGGATTTTCGGCTGATATCGCGGACGATGCCAAAAATAGGTGAAGGGGCAGGTAGTGTTGAGTAAGCATGGAGTCTGCAGAGTTGCTTGACCAGGGTGGGAGAGGGGGGTTAAATAAGTGGCAGATGGAATACTACACAGCACACTATACAGGCATGCACTTTGGCGGAAGGAATACCGACGTCGACTATTTTCTAAATGGGGAGAGAATTCAGAAATGGAGGTACAAAGGGACTTGGGAATGTTGATGCGGGAATTCCAAAATGTGACTTTGTAGAGTGAATCGGCGGTGAGGGAGACTATTTCAATGTTAGCATTTATTTCGAGATGACTAGAATATAAAAGCCGGGATGTAATGTAGATGTTTTTTAGGCAGCGATTTGATCAAATGTGTTCAAAACTCAGCGGGTGAAGCAGCATCTATGGAGCGAAGGAAATAGGCAACGTTTCGGTTCGAGATCCATCTTCAGACTAATCTGAGATGGGGGAGAGGGCGTTGAAGAAAGGAAGATGTGGAGACAGTGGGCTGAGGGAGAGCTGGGAAGAGGTGGAGAAAGCTGGGTCCAGAAATTGGAGAGGTCAATTCAGTGGGTATTTTGAAAGCCGAGATTAACAGTTTCTTGTTAATAACGGCGTCAGACGTTACAGGCAGAAGGCAGGCGAATGAGGTTGGGAGGAATAACATATTAAGCCATGATCGAATGGCGGATCAGACACAATTATCCGAATAAACAGATTCTTATGATCTTATGAACTGTTCCCAACAGAAAATATCCCACATTACTTATCACTCTGATTCAGATTTGAGCAGCCGTGGATTCGCGCACCTCCTAGGTCCCGGCCCTGCAGAATAATAGGGTGAATTGGCCAAGTGCTCTGGAGCCAGCAGGGTGACAGGTTGCAAGTCGGCGGTTTGTAGGTAGGAATAGCTCCGCTGGTCAGACAGCATTTCCGAGAACATTGGTAGCCGACATTTGGTTTCTAGATTTCAGAGCCCAATTTCATCATCCTTGTGTCTGCATGGAAATCCATAGCTGTGGTTAGCGCTGTGTGGTGTTCCAGACCCTGATGGTTTTGGGGAATAAGCTATTCTTGAACCTGATGTAGGGGAGCCCTACATATCCTCTCATCGGACTCACGCGTACCGTAACATCTTGACCAAGTTGCTGGAAACTTTTATCAATAGAACCTGTTTCAATTGGAAAGCAATTCATGCCTCATTATCCAATATTAAACGAAACTGAATATTTCCAAGAACAGCCGCGGATGAGAGAGGTTTAGGATACTTACCGGCTGTGACAGTCCCCGTCGTCCCCGTCCCATCCTGACAGTAGGTGTCCCAATAGTCCACAGTGCCCCGCCTGTCGATGCTCGCCGTACAAGAACAGTTCTCACCGCGATTTGCCCGGCAACCATTAGAATCGCTGTCCAATTATTCCAGGAGTTTCAGACCAACCAGTAACTGTCCGCTCCCCAATCCTCGGTGGGTCGACCGGTTCCCGCTAAGAAACAGATCTAAGAACAGCGTGATCGCCCACGCAGGCAGGTGTGCTTTGACAAACAGGGAACCAATTATTAAGGAATGTTAACGGAATGTGGTAATCCCTGTGTAATTTATATGGACTACAGCGTCACGAACAATAATCGTATGATTTTGGTTCCGGAACCCAAGAATATATATCTTGAATGGGGTGAGTTTTTACTCGACTCTCCTACACTGTGGATATCCCAACTGCCACACGTTGTTTCACGTCACTTACAAATCCCCAGGCGCCCGGTGAGACGGGCGGGCAGGAGATTAACGTTCAGCGAATGCATTTTTCGGAATGCAGTTTCTGTAACTGGATCCCGTCTGGAGTTGTGCATCAGAAGAGTGGTCAGTCATTCTCGATGGCAGTTCATTTCCACCATATTCGGTACAGGGGGCATTATCCAGCCGCACTCGCCAAATAGAGAAACCCCATTGTTTGAATCGCACGCATTTTCATCCGTTGCACCCCAGAATGCAGGGCAGGCGGGACAAAGCGGGCCCGTGGGTTACCCTGTGGATTCACCTCGCGTCTTCACGTTACTACTAGAATCTGCCGTCAGGGTTTTTGTATTGCTGGAACCGCAGGCCCATCACTGTGTATTCTCCACTTGTACTCAGCTTGACAGTAATATGTGGCCATGTCCTCAACTCTCAAACGAATAATTTTCACCGTAAATGTATTTTCCGCTTTATTGGACGACACAACAAACCGTCCACCTGTTGTGATCCGTTGCCGTTTAGCACCGGGTTGTGCTTGCTTGAAGAAACGTCCTACATTATATTCGTACCTGCCAATGGAACCTTCTTGGAAAAGGCAGGTGATGGTGACGGACTGACACTCTTTTCCAGTCACCGCATTCGGGCTCTGGGTCACTGACTGACTGAAGGAGTCTGTAGATTAAACACAGGGAGAGGTGAGTGGGAATTCGATTCGAACCACGGAAGAAGGGTAAATCGCGGACAGTGTTTGGAATTCAGGTCGGAGTGGACTCGAGTTGTGTTATGTTAAACCCTCAATGTGAGGGAGTAGGGGACCGGTACTCACGGCGTAAGCAGAGTGACAGCACAACAAACAGGAGGATTCCCATCGCGCTTTCTCATGGAATAAATAGTTTGCGTGATGAGAGGCTGGAAACCAGGTCGCCAGACAGATCCTGCAGCCTATCCCGGAGAACTGAGCGGGAACCTCTGCTGGCCTGTTGGTTTCGGTGCGGGTGGCGTCCTGGGAATTTTTGAAAATATTCCAATCGATGTGCGAGGAGAGAGAGAGTTTGAGAAGGGGACCGTTACGCCTGCTGATTTGTTTGGTGGCCTGGAATCTGATGTGCAACATTTGATATGTCTCTGACGTTTCTCTGACGTTCAGTAGACCATTTGAACCATTCAGGGTTCTGAACATATTGGGGGGGGGGGAGTAGATAGGGTGAACGCACAGTCCCCGCTCCAATCGGGCAGGAGATATAGAAGTGTGCAAACTCACACCTCCAGATTCATGGAGATGGTCTTCCCAGCGGTTATCAGGCAACTGAACCACCCTGCCACGACTAGAGAGCAATCCTGCAGTACTATCTACCTCATCGCTGACCCTCTGATTAACCTTATCGGACTCTGATGGCTTTATCTTGCACTTAACTTTATTCCATTATCATGTAGCTGTACACTGTGAATGGTTCGATTGTTACCATGTAATTTCTCTCCACTGATTAGTTAGTATGCAACAAACGTCTTTCTCTGTACCTTGGTATAAGCGGAGGTGTTTTGTCAGCAGAGGCAGCCGCTCCCCTGTGCAACTCCGCAATAATGCAGGAAGGCCAGTGCAAGGCCTGTTTGTTTGTTTGATGAGAGGCTGTACGGCCAAAGGTGGTGGGAATCGCTGCACCGCGGCTTATAACATCGACGAAAGATCAATGCGAGGCCACAGTCTGGCTGGGTACCGGTATAATTCCTACTGTCAATGATCCAGTGGAAGGTAACACACAGATTGCAATTAATGCAGTCACCAGCAGGGATGGAGAAACACAGAAACACAGAAAATAGCTGTAGGCGTAGGTCACTCTCCTTTCGAGACAGCACTGACATTCAATATGATCCAGGAATTTGGGCACTGGAGGTGGGGTAGCTCTATTGGTGAGGGATGAAATGGACGCCCTTGCGAGGGTTAACAGAGGGACTGACTGAAATCAGGTTGGTTCTGGAACACAAGAAATGGAGTTTGTAGAGTGCCTCTGAGATGGATTCTTAAAGCGGCTTGCATTGGAGCCTACAAGAGAGAAGGCAATTCTGGATTTAGTGTTGTCTAATCCACCAAATTTAGTAGGGGAAATCTAGGTAAGGAACCGCAAGGAGGTAGTGACCATAATATGATAAGTTTTAATCTGCAATTTGAGTGGGAGAAGGTTAAATCAGAATTGTCAGTGTTGCGGTTGAACAAAGGGGACTATGACGGCATGAGAGAAAAGCTGGCCAAGGTCGACTGGAAAATGATTCAAACAGGAATGACGGAGAAACAGCAATAGCAGGAATTTCTGTCCATTATGCAGAAGATGCAGGATCATTTCAGTCCAAAGATGAAGAAATATTCTAAGGGGACTAAGAAGCAACCGTGGCTGACAAGGGATGTTGCGGACGGTATAAAACTAAACGAAAAGATGTATAAAATAGCAAAGAATGGCGGGAGCTAGATGATTGGGAAACATCAGAAGTAACAGAAAGGGCAATACGGTGTGAAAAGATGAAGTACAAAGGTAAGCTCGCCAAGAATATAAAGAAGGGCTGTAAAAACACATTTAGGTATGTTAAGAGAAAAAGATTAGGAAAGGTAGCTGTGGGTCCCTTGACAGCAGAAACAGTTAACATTATTATGGGGAACAAGGAAATGTCAGGAGAGTTGAACATGTACTTTAGTTCCGTTTTCGCTAAGTAAGAAACAAACATCTCACAGATGTACTAGAAGACTAGTGAGACGTATTACAGAGTCCTAGCGAGACCACATCTGGAGTATTGCGTGCAGTTTTGTTCCCCTAATTTGAGGAAGGACATTCTTGCTATTGAGGGAGTGCAGCGTAGGTTTACAAGGTTAATTCCAGGGATGGCGGGTCTCTCATATGCTGAGAGAATAGAGCAGATGGTCTTGTACCCTCTGAAGTTTAGAAGGATGAGAGGGCATCTCATTGAAACATATAAGATAGTTAAGGGCCTGGACACGCTAGAGGCAGGAAACATGTTCCCGATGTTGGGGGAGTCCAGAACCAGGGGCCACAATTTAAGAATAAGGAGTAAGCCATTTAGAACGGAGACGAGGAAACACTTTTTCTCATAGAGAGTGGTGATTCTGTGGAATTCTCTACTCCAGAGGGCAGTGGAGGCGGGTTCTCTGGGTGCTTTCAAGAGTGAGCTAGATAGGGCTCGTAAAAATAGCGGAGTCAGGGGATATGGGGAGAAGGCAGGAACGGGGTGCTGATTGGGGATGATCAGTCATGATCACATTGAATGGCGGTGCTGGCTCGAAGGGCCGAATGGCCTACTCCTGCGCCTATTGTCTATTGTCTATTGTCTATAAGACAGACGATCTCGGGAGACGGAGAAACTGAAAGAAATTTGCATTGGGCGATAAATAGTAAGATTAAACGAGAACTTACCAGTTCGAAGTCTGATCTGTATTTTATGAAGAGTAACGTTGAGGGAATAATAATATAATAATAATAATATATCTTTTATTGTCATTGCACGTCAGTGCAACGAGATTTAGTGTGCAGCTCCACTGATGTACAAGAAAGGTAAATACATACAATACATAAATAAGCAGGCTGAATTGATTGACGTGACCATCTGAGAGAGACTGTCCAAAGGGAGTGGGGGGGGGGGGGGCACTCATTAGGGCCGGTTCAGAGCCGCAATTGCTCTTGGGATAAAACTGTTCCTGAGTCTGGAGGTTCGGGCGTAGAAGGCCTTGTAACGTCTGCCGGAAGGAAGTAGTTGAAACAGACCGTGGCAGGGGTGTGATGAGTCCTTATGGATGCTGAGGGCCTTCCTGAGGCACCGCGTGTGGTAGATGCCCTCCAAGGCTGGTAGCTCTGTCCCGATGATCCGCTGCGCTCTGTTGACGACGCGCTTAAGAGCTCTCCTCTCCGTCTCCGTGCAGCTGAGATACCACACTGAGAAGCCATACGTTAGTATGCTCTCTGTGGTGCAGCGGTAGAACGTTGTCAGCAGCTGTTGGGGCAGACCAGTCTTTTTTAATGTCCTCAGGAAGAACAGTCGTTGCTGTGCCTTCTTGACCAGTGCGGCGGTGTTTGTGGACCATGTGAGGTCTTCTGAAATGTGAGTGCCCAAAAACTTAAAGCTGCACACTCTCTCCACACTTTCCCCGTAAATGGAGATTGGGTCGTATTCTCCAGAATGGGACCTCCTGAAGTCAATAATCAGCTCCTTGGTCTTGGAGGTGTTTAGTGCCAAGTTGTTATTGGCGCACCAGTCCGCCAGGTTCTGCACCTCCGCTCTGTAGTTTGTTTCATCACCGTTGGTGATCAGCCCAATCACTGTTGTGTCGTCTGCAAACTTCACGATGGTGTTGGCGTCGAATGCAGGGACACAGTCGTGAGTGAAGAGGGAGTAGAGCATGGGGCTTAGAACACAACCCCGTGGTGTGCCGGTGCTCAGGGTGATGGTGGAGGACAGGTGCGGGCCCAGTCTCACTGCCTGCGGTCGCTCCGTGAGATAGTTCAGGATCCAAGCGCATATCGGTGAGCTGAGGCCTAGCTGGTGGAGTTTGGTGGTGAGCTTGGTGGGGATGACTGTATTGAATGCAGAGCTATAGTCAATGAAGAGCATCCTCACATACGTCCCCTGTCTGTCCAGGTGAGTCAGGACAGTGTGAAGGGCCAGAGAGATGGCATCCTCTGTCGATCTATTTGCCCTGTATGCAAATTGATGGGAGTCCAGTGAGGCAGGGATGCTGGATTTAATATGGGAGAGGACCAGCCTTTCGAAGCACGTCATAGGGATTGGAGTCAGGGCAACCGGCCGGTAGTCGTTGAGGTTGGTGATTTTGGACTTTTTCGGCACCGGCACTATGGTGGCTGTTTTCAGGCACTTGGGGACCGTTGCCAGAGATAGAGATAGATTGAAGTTTCTCGTGAATACCTCCGCCAGCTGTCCAGGACAGTCCTTTAATACTCTTCCCTGTACTCCATCCGGGCCTGCAGCCTTGCGTGGATTGATCCTACGCAGAGCGCACTGTACCTCCTGAGTGCTCAGTGTTAAGGCCTGTCCCTCCGCTATGGCCGGGGTTATTCCACACCTGGTGGTGTTGCCAGTATCGAACCGGGCAAAGAAGGTATTTAGTTCGTTGGCCAGTGTGATATCACCGTGGGGGCAGGCGGGGCTGCTCTTGTAGTCAGTGATGTCCCTGACACCCTGCCACATGCTTCTGGTGTCCGCGGTGTTGAAGTGGTCTTCTACCCTTTGCCTGTGGATGACTTTCGCCTTTTTTATGCCTCTGTTCAGGTTCGACCTGGCCGCACTGTAGGCAGAAGTGTCACTGGATTTAAAGGCGCTGTTGCGTGCCCTTTGCAGATCCTGAACCTCCTTGTTCATCCAGGGTTTCCGGTTTGGGAACATCTTTATTTGCTTGTCCACTGTGACAGTCTCCACACAGCAGTTGATGTAGGAGAGCACAGTGGATGTGTACTCCTCCAAGTCTATCTCTGCACCATCTATCTCTGCACCAAGTCTATCTGTGCAAACAGGTCCCAGTCGGTGCGATCAAAGCAGTCCTGGAGTTGTAGGGTGGTGTCCTCGGGCCATATTTTGACCGTCCTTATTGCAGGTTTGGTCTTGCGGATGAGGGGTCTGTATGCAGGCAGTAGAAACAGTGAGAGGTGATCGGATTGTCCCAGGGATGGGCAGGGGAGAGCTCTGTATGAGTCCTTGATGTTGGTGTACACTTTATCCAACGTGTTTGAGCCCCTGGTAGGGCACTGCACATGCTGGTGGAATTTGCGGAGTGTGGCACGTAGGTCGACCTGGTTAAAGTCCCCTGCAACAATGAAGGCACCGTCGGGGTGAGCATCCTGCTGCTTACTGATGGCCGAGTGCAGCTGTGCTAGCGCTAGGTTAACATTAGCCTGTGGTGGGATGTATATGGCCATGATGATAACCACAGTAAACTCCCGAGGCAGGTAAAACGGTCTACATTTAAGCAGCAGGTATTCCAGGTCTGGGGAACAGTAGCTCTCTACTGCAGTGTGGTTGGTGCACCAGTCATTGTTGATGTAGATGCAGAGCCCGCCACCCTTACTCTTACCGTAGTCCTTTGTTCTATCAGCACGATGCAGTGACCGGTTGGTCAGGTCCACAGCCCCATCGGGAACCAGCGCGCTGAGCCAGGTCTCTGTGAAGATCAGCACACAGCAGTCTTCCAGGGATCGCTGGGTGTTGATCCAGAGCCTTACCTCATCCAGCTTCTTGGTGAGTGACCGGACATTCGCCAGAAAGACGCTTGGGAGCGATGGTCTTTGTGGAGCCCTCCGTAGCCTGTCCTTCACCCCCGCTCGCCTTCCACGTTTCTGCTTCCGTTCCCGGCGCTTGCTCCGTCTCCTGCCCTCCGGAGTGGTGATCCAAGGATCTTTCCTGCCCAGCTCCGACGGGACGGTAAGGGTACTGTAGTACTCACAAGCCAGTTTCTTGCAGCCACGTCCGATGCTGAGTAGTTCCGAGCGGCTCCATGTGCGACCAGTCGGGATTGCGATGCGGGTCTTGGATTCCCTCGTCCTGTAGGTGAGTTTCTTCTTATGGTTCCTGGGGTTTCCGGGGTTTCCGGGGTTACTAGGATTCCTATGGGTTCTAGGGGTTCTGGGGTGTTTAATTACCTTGTTTTTCCAGCCGCGTTCGGTACTGGGCTGCTCCGAGTAAACTCGGGCTTGGGAGCGCAAAGCCGCTGCGTCTGGACGCGCCGCCATCTTACGCAATACACGAAGAACCCGCCAGTACGCACGTGTGTCATTCTTCAAAGCAGCGGAGTGAATCACAGATACCTGTAATGACTTAAGCATAGTAAGATTAGAGAAAAGATACCAGTTGTGTTTATGATCAAGGGTGGGAGCGGAGGGCATGTATTCCCTCAACGTTACTCCTCATAAAATACAGATCAAACTTCGAACTGGTAAGTTCTCGTTTAATCTTACTATTTTACTTCGGAGTCACGTGAGTAACTACATGAAGATTTCAAAGCTCAGTGATTCAAGCCGTGGAACGAGTCCATCATCACGTCTGCCTTGGTTTTGGGGAGACTAGTGATAACATATTGAACATCAATATGATATATATAAATAACCATAAAGTTAATAATAATTGATAGCCCCTGTTTTTTGGGGTAAATTATGGTACAGAAACTTAACAATGTTTCTGAAAAATTCAAGTTTCCATTACTGGTCAGTTATAATCTGTAGAATGTTCTTTCCGATGGCCATCCTGCAGTCCAGAGGATTTTATCCATAGGAACCTCCAATTTAAATGCTGCCGATGTTGCTGCAGCCTGGTGGAGTGAGATTTTAACCCAGTTAGTGTTTACACCAACTTTTTGTCAATACTATGTTAGCCATTTAGCTGGCCTGGCCTGTTATTCTTTAATGAGGCTGTCTGTCGTTGATGAGAAGTTCCTCTTCTGTGCCACTGATGGTCTGGGTTTGTTCCATGTATATTTGTAGATGTCTCACAACACAGTCAATCATCCGTAGGGTAGGCTCTAAAAAAATGTTATTTTAAGGCCTGCTGACCCCTGTCTGTTTAGTTCCCTAATTCCTGAATATAGAAGTGTAAGTTGCCAGGTGAACTGGTCAAGGATTCCAGCCTTAATTTGGTAGGGACTGAGTCCTTAGTGCCGTGACCTAGGCCATCAGCATGACAGTTTTGTAAAATGTCAAAAACTGTAATGACAGCGCTGTGGATGGAGCCCAGTTCTTTAACAACGTTAAGACGATGCTGATGTCCCATATTTGGGAATACCTGGTCTTTGGGGAATTCCCATAAAAAGTGTCCCTCATAAGCTGTTGTTCCGTTCTCTTGCCATAGGTAAGTATATGGGCCACTTCTGGCACAGTTGATGTCACTAATACTAAGCCCCTGTAGGTTAACAAAGCTTCCTAACAGGCTGGATGATGTATTATGGTTGCAACACATCTCCCATTAGTTAATGTATTTTAGACATTGTCTTTAGGTTGATTGTCTGTGGCCCGCTGTGATCATGTCCATTGCTCTGGCCGTCTGTTTTGGATGGAACTGCATGGTTCTAATCTCATTCCCAGTACCACCTAGAACCATGGTGGGGTAGGTCAGTCGGGTACTATTTAAACACCAGACGCAGAGTCTCGTAGTATTTCCCTTAGTACCCCCCCCCCCCCCCTGATGAGGTTGCCAAATTGTGTTGGCCAGAATGTTACATGATGTAGATTCCCTTTCACCCATGTGGTTGATATGTGCTACCACAGTAGTGTTGTTAATTTATAATCTAATAACCTGTTTAATATATTCCAGAGCAACATGACTTTAGGCCATGAAAAAACACCCAACATTTCCAGGTAGTTATGCCCAGTGTTAGTAATAATGATGCTTTCTGTGTATTCCATCTTCCTCCACAGCTGGAGATGGAATTGGTAACACACCATCCTAGTGCATAGTATCCATATGTAGGACCATAGACTGGTTGCTGACAATGATAGTATTGGAGCAATGCCCAATGTAATCTTTCCACCATTTAGTTCCAATATGGCTTCTGCATTGCTTCATCATTCTATCGAAATGATCACCATTAATTTTAAGAGCTCATATTTTGGCCCTCTGTAAATCTTTATAATGTAAGGGTCTGAATTATGTGGCTGGAAACCATATGTTGCCAATATTCTTGCTACCAGTCTGATGGATGGTTTATCCTCATGTCAATGATGTTGCTGTATGCCTCTATTAAGGTTGTAACCTCTGTTGGCAAAGTTACTGACATGAGGAACTGAGTTAATGGTGAACCCCAAATAATCCCTTTAGTTTGAAGGCTTTAATTTTGATTTAATTGGATGGATAATGATCCTAGTTTCCAAATGATTGTTAAGTGGCTGTTACCGTTTGTTCAGCCCGTCCTAAGTTTCCACACAATTAGTATGTCATCCAAAGAAGCCATTACCATTGTGTGGCTGGTTGTCATATTTTGTAAATAACCTAGGTGCTAATGTAAACACATTAGGTAGTGTTCTATACTGCTAGAGCTGAGCCATCCAATTAGATAAAAATAACGTCCGTGGTCACCTGTTATGGGTACTGAAATTGTAAGCATCCTTTGAATCAATGCTTGCCATTTTCGTTCTTAAAACTAAGAAACTTAACAATAGAAAAGGTTTCTGTTCTTAAAACGAATATATCGTTTTATTTATTTTTCCCTTTTAAAAAAAAAAATTATTTTCTATTTATTTATTTATTTATTTAATTTTATAATATGGTCCCTAGATAAGGGACATATCAGACATTTAAACTGAAAAGAACAGATATTATACTTGATCTTAGCCAAAAAGCCGAGATCTGATCTATGATTGATGCGTCAAGCGCCATATCCTATTTTGTTAGGAAGGGAATACGTAGATAATAATTCTTCCCTTGCAATGCAGCTAAAACCCTATCTGTTGCTGATGTCCAGTGCTTGTATCCCATATGACATATTTGGTAATTGGTGATTATGTCTGGATACGAGTAGTGTGCACGGCTGCCCAGCCAGCAGCTGTCTGTCTCTTCATCTTTTTATTTTTTATTTTAGTTAGTAAGTGTTTTGTTGGAGGTCTAGACTTTTTTTATGTGGGGGGCGGGGAGGGGGGGGGGAGGGGGAAACTACCTTTCAGGGTCCCTACCTGGTCGGAGAGGCAGCTTTTCTAAGGGCTGCAGCTTCGACCTCGCGGCCTACCAGCGGGCCTGGAGCGGCGTTTCCTGTGGGGGACCGCCCAGAACCACGGCTTTCGGAGGCGGCACAGTGCTAGCGCGGAGCGGGCGATGCCTTGCCTGGGTCGCCGCGCTGGAGCTCCGGTGAGCTGAGACCGCCGGGTAAAACATCGCGGACTGCGGGACTGTGGAGCGACCAGCTGCGGGCGGCGGCGCTGAACTTAACATCGGGAGCCTGGGATCTCGCGACGAGATCGCCAGTTGTGGAGCTCCAACCGGCGCGGCCTTGTTGGCTTTGGAAGCCGCGGCCTCCAGTACGGAGACGGCCGTTCCAGGGTTCCCAAGCCGCTGAGAGGACTCTCCCGACGCCGGTGCAACATCACCCGGCGAGAACGGCCAGGAACATCGGGCCTCCGTAGAGGCAACTTTGGAGGCCTCAATAGGCCCGACTATGGGTGAACTGGGGTTGGGGACTGGACTTTGTGCCTTCCCTCATTGTGGGAGCCATTGTGGGGGGATGTTCTATGTGTTTAAGATTCTCATTGGTGTTATGTGTGCTGCAAAATGGCAAAAAGTATTTCACTTCACTACACCTGGGTGTATGTGAATGTGACTAATAAAATACCTTTGACCTTTGATAGATCTGCATCTGGTGTTACATATCGTGTAAAAACATCAGCAAATACTATAGCCCAATATCCATTTGGTGTTCTCCTCCAAATTCCTCTCTCGATAAATCAGCTGGACTAGAAGATTATGTGTTGTAAAATTCTATTGTGTATCCCCGGATACTGTTTAAGATAGGAGTGTCAAAGGTTATTTATTCGATGTCTTCTCGCACCAACCTCCTTGCTTCCTTCTGGTTTTACTGTTTTCTTCTGGATCCCCGAGGCCGTGTGTTGTGGGTGTACACATCTTCCAGCATAAGGGCGATACCTTTGAGGATGATGTTTGGACGTTTAGATGAGCTCCAGTTTGGCTTCATTGTCCAACTCCTTGACCTTCTAGATAGGTCACCCCCAAATAAAAAGATTTTGCTAGGAGGTTTCCGGAAAGACTGGATAGACTCGGCTTGTACACGCTGGAATTCAGAAGATTGAGGGGGGATCTTATAGAAACTTACAAAATTCTTAAGGGGTTGGACAGGCTAGATGCAGGAAGATTATTCCCGATGTTGGGGAAGTCCAGAACTAGGGGTCACAGTTTAAGGATAAGAGGGAAGTCTTTTTGGACCGAGCTAAATCTAACTCTCTCGTGAAAACTTCCCGTGAATTGCCCTCCATTGCCTTCTGTGGTAGAGCATTCCACAGATTCACAACTCTCTGGGTGAAACAGATTTTTCTTATCTCAGTCCTAAGTTGTTTTGGGCCCTGTTGAGACCGCATTTGTGAATGATTTTGGTTTCCTAATTTGTGGAAGGACTTGATTGCTATTGAGGAAGTGCAGCATCGGTTCTCCAGGTTATTTCCCCCGATGGCGGGACTGGCATATGATGAAAGAATGGGTTGAGTGTGCTTGTATTCACTGGTATTTTGAAGGATGAGAGGGAATTTTATAGAAACATACTATTCTAAAAGGGTTGGATGGGCTAGATGCAGGAAACATGTTCCCGATGTTGGGGGAGTCCAGAACAGGGAGTCAAAGTTTAAGAATAAGGATAGGTAACTTTGGACTGAGATGAGGGAAATTCTATTTTTACCCAGAGAGTTGTGAATCTGTGGAGTTTTCTGCCACATAATAGAGTGGAGGACAATTCACTGGATGTTTCAAGAGAGAGTTAGATTTAGCTCTTGGGCCTGAAGGAATCAAGGGATATGGGGAATAAACAGGAACGGGGTAGTGATTTAGATGATTTGCCATGATCACATTGAATGGCGGTTCTGGCTCGAAGGACCGAATGGCCTACTCCAGCACCGATTTCTCTGTTTCTATGTTTCTTAATGGCCTACCACTTATTCTTAAACTGGGACATCTGTTTCCGGACTTTCCCAATATCCGGAACATTTTTCCTGCATCTAGCCGATCCAACAGTCTTGCTAGTGAGGGAATGCAGCGTTCGTTCACGCGGTTAATTCACGGGATGGTGGGGCTGTTAATTGCTGAGAGAATGGAGCGTCTGAGCTTGTACACTCTGGAATTTGGAAGAATGAGAGGGGATCTTATTTAAACGTATAAGGTTATTAAGGGTTTGGACACGCTAGGGTCACGAACCATGTTCCCGATGTTGGGGGAGTCCAGAACTAGGGGGCCACAGTTTAAGAATAACATGATTTTGAGTATTACAGGGAAAACAGTAGACGTTTGTTCAAAAGTGTGTAAGTAATGTCCACAGGGATGTAATCTCGTTGCCTGTTTTTCCCTTTATATACATTATAAATATGCCAGATATTTGTTTGTTTCGCTGACAACCGCTGAGCGGCAGCACAATGAGTGATCGCCTGGACCCTCGCATTAAAATGCACGGTATTCCGATCGAGGTAAAAATAGGACGTGTATTATCCGATAGTGGCAGCAATCGGTATCCCTGGTAGGTAATTGTCGGCACATCTCATGTAACAAAAGCGCAGAATATTAAAGGTTAAGAGGACATAGCGAGTAGCCCAGGGGTTAGGGCGGCACGCTGGCGCAGCGCTAGAGCAACTGTCTTAAAGCGCGTGTCTGTACGCAGTTTGTACGTTCTCCCCGTATCCTTTTGTGTTTTCCCCGAGATCTTTGGTTTGCTCCCACGCTCCATAAAAGTAAAATAAATAGTCCCTTGTGTGTGTCGGCTGTTGTGAGTGTGCGCGATCGGTGCGGATTAGGTGGGCCGGTGGTAGTGTTTTCGCGCTGAATCCCTAAACTGAAATAAAGTAAGCGATATCCACCTTAGGAGCGAGGTAGCGCGTTGGTATATGTGATGGATGCCGCTCATTGAAGCTGGCAGAAATGTAGCCCTCACGGCTTTTTACTAAAATCAATGCCCGTATTGATTTTACTACGTCGCCTATCTTTGGCCTCCAGAGATATTACTTGCGCCACTGAGATACTGCAGCATTGGCTCTTGTCAGGTGCAGTACACAGGTCCGCCCGCTGTTCGGCAGAAAACACTTGCCCGTTATGTTGTTAGCCGTGTTTGTGAAGGGTGTTTGTAATTATATTTACTGCGCTTCACTGAATCCCTTTCCTTGGCCTCGTGTTGGGAGATGCATTCTCGAAAGGCCCAATGGAAAACAGACCGCGTTAATCCAGACCACGATTGACTCAATGACCCGTCGCAAATGTCGCCCACGTCTCAGCAATAAAAACGACACTGCGCATTTGAATGTACCATTATGAAATTGAAATCACATATTGGATATTTGGGGGATCCCCTCTTAATTCTGATTTGATAGACGGTACTTTGGATTGCTAATTCCATTTTTTTAGAGACACTGACTGACCGCTTGAAAATATTCTATATTTTACATCAACATCAAACGATTGGCATAATGTTGTGAAGTTTAGTACAAAAGGCAATCCCACTAATCTTGGTAAGTGGAATTATAACCATTTGCAGATTAAATTCCTGATTTCCAAAATCGGATTGCCTCTTGTACCAATATTTTCATCTTTATGTAATTATTTTCTACATAAGGCAATCCCACTACTTTTGGTAATCAGGAATTTAATAATTTACTGAATGAACATCTTTCTGGCAAACGATTGACAGATGATTGACCCAAATATTGATTCGTTAAATAAACAGTCTCTACCACTGGCGACACCGGTTTAAATTACTCTGTCTGCTCTGTCCCACCAACCTGTACACCACACAATTAATCAGTTTCTGTTTTCACTCTTTCCCAGTGAATCTGATGGCGATTGTGATCCTGTCCCGTGGCATGTGCGGCCTCTCCAAGTGCATCACTCGTTACATGGTAGCCATGGCTACCGCGGACCTCTCTGTGATTTTCTGTGAGGTGATATGTCACCGGATTGCTGATATGTATTGGTGGCATGCCTCCTTGCCCTACACTCCTGTGTGCAAAATAACAATCTACCTTGCATCGGTCACCGTGAATTGTTCTGTATGGTTCACAGTCGCTTTCACCTTTGATCGCTTTGTTGCGATTTCAACTCAGAAAATGAAAACCAAATATTGCACCGACAGAACCGCGACGATTGTTATCCTGACAGTGAGCCCGTTCATCTGTCTCAAAAATCTACCCTTGCCCTTTGCATACACTTCTTATCTCGGAATGGGTGGAGAGCACGGCTGCCTCAAAAGCGTACATTTTTACGTTCATACTGAATGGTTGGTCTTCTCTTGGGCCGAACAGTTGTTCACCCCGGTGATTCCATTCTGCCTGATTTTGTTGTTTAACGCGCTCACCGTCAGACGTATTTCCGTGGCCAGTCGGGTCCGCAGGAACCTCCGGGACCTCAGCGGTGGCGAGAAAAAGAAAGACCAGGAGATGGTGAACCGCAGACGGTCGGTCGTTTTACTTCTGGCAATCTCGAGCTCCTTCATCCTGCTCTGGGCCACAAGTGTTGCACATTTCATTGCGTATCGAAGTTTAAAACTGTTTATGCGCAAGGCCTGGGGAAACCCTTTCGCCGCATTGGAAAGGGTTGGACTGATGCTTCAGTTGCTGAGCTCCTGCACCAACACGGTCATTTACACCGTGACCCAGAGCAAGTTCAGAGAGGAGCTGTTCCGTGTGCTGACTTATCCGATCATTTGCACTGGAAAGATATTTAAATCGGTAAAGTGTAAGTTAAAATAATATAACAAAAACGAGTGACCAGCTGGTCTTCATGCGTTGCTTTGCTGTAGGGTTAATGTGAAAAGACAGCATTTATTTGTGAACATTGAATGTCCATTCGCCCTGTCGGGCACGCCCAGCTGCTTAGTAGGTTCATGGGCTCAATTGAGTCTCACCTCTTGTACGTATCCCACGTGCTCAGTTCAATCATCCAACTTCTGTGTGTTCACGAATATGTATACATATGCCTGGAACATATTGTTTTTAAAACGAGTGAAGATTTTCAGTTGAATAGGTTCAACGTGTTGTTTGATGATTTCCTTTCATCATTGAAAAAACGTACCATTGCTCATTGACGAGGTTTTCGGTTTAAAGAGAATCTGCTGTTTTAGCAGCGGATGATGTGGATTGTGTAAAGTTTCATACAGATACCGTGATTAAAATACATTCTGTATGCGGAAAACTTCTATCGAAAGTAAAGCTATAGGTGAGGAGAGCCAGAAATACAAAATCATGAGATGAATATATCGGTTAGATGCACAGAGTCGTTTGCCCAGTGAATTGACGACCAGAGGAAATAGGATCAAGGAGAAGGGAAGCATATTTAATCGGATTCGGTGGGGAAAATTTTTCACACAAAGGGTGGTGGTTGTACGGAACAAGCTGCGACAAGAGGTAGTTGTGTCTGGGACTATCCCATCTTTAACAACAGTTAGACAGGTACATGGGTAGGAGTGATTTGGAGGGATATGGACCAAGCGCAGGCAAGTGGGACTGGTGTATCTGGTATTGTGTTGGCCGGTGTGGGCGAGTTGGCTCAAAGGGCCTCTTTCCACACTGTATCACTCTATGGCTCTCTGACTCTGTGGCTCCCATGTACGGTGATAAATCAATTTCCGCATTTACCTTTACGTTCCCCGGTGGGCAAACATTTTAACACCTCTTCCCATTCCCTTATAAACCCTTCTATCGTTGTCCTCCTCAACTGTTAGAGCGAGGCCACGCAAAAACTGGAGGAACAGCATCTCGTTTGTCGCTTGATGCCCTTTCTCTCACCATTCTCCCCCAAGCTAGTCATCATTGTAGTTGTTTGTTACCACTTATTCTCCAGCCAACAATGGGCGATTATGGGCTCCTTCATTTACTAGTCATCTGTTGCTTTCCCTGCCTCGTTCTGGCCTACTCTTGCATCCAGTGGCCTCGCCCTACTTTCAGACGGAAGAAGGATCCTGACCAGAAATGTCATCTATCGTTTTCCTGCAGAGATACTGCCTGCTGTTCATTTGCACTCAAGAGGCAGCAAGCCGCATAATGTTCACCTGATACTACAAAATTGGGGCTGGTGGAGGGGAAACTTTCTATCTACATATTTCTCCTCTTCCCTCGAAAACTGTGAAGAAAATATAATATTCTGTCAATTATGAATTAAAATGAAGATATCTTGTACTAAAAACAAACATTGCTCGTGCACTTTGTCGTTCACAAACCAACAGCTAATAAAATAAGTGATAATACACTCCTCCAAGTGTCCATATGTCAACTCTGCCAACATTATGAGACTCACTGAACGGAAATCGAATCCGACCACTGGACCATAAGGGGAGCTGGCTTAATTATTGTGCCTTAATCTACGTAACGCATTCTGGCCACTGAAGAGGCTCAGAACATAGTGAGTCCCACCGCAAAGTGTAGGTGCGGCACCTCATATTTCGCTTGGGTAGTTTACACCCCAGCGGTATGAACATTGACTTCTCCAATTTCAGGTAGTCCTTGCTTTCTCCCTCCATCCCCTCCCCTTCCCAGCCCACTCTCTCCGCCTCTTCCATTCTTCTTCCCACACCCCCACCCCCACATCAGTCTGCCGAAGGGTCTCGACCCGAAACGTCACCTTCTCTCCGTAGTTCCACGGTCGCCAGGCTCCACGGGGTGGTGTGAATCTCTGCTCCGACGCTGAGAAGTTTCGAAACGACCTTTCAAAAGTTTTTTTGTCGGAAGAAGGGGGACAGAGGCAGCGAGAGTTCGAAGTCTGACCTAACGTTGGACTGCGGAAACTTTCCTTTTTAAAGGATATCTCCATTCAGTGCGGGAATTCCAGCGTTTTTCTGGAGGGCCGCGAGAGCAGCAGTGGCTGGTGGATTGCCACTCGTACCTGGAGACCGGGAGTCGGAAAGTGGCGGTGTTTATATCGTTTCTAGCACCATAACCCTGCTCCCATACCGATGTGCCCAGGGCAGGTCGCCTGGGCTTAAACTAAGAGAAGATATTTTTCGAATCCAGCAAATTCCGGAGGCTGGGAAGGCCTGAGAAAAGCCTCCCAAGAGATGTTCTCGGCAGAGAAGATGGGCGTGGGGGCATATACTTGCTCGGTATGTGCAGTGAAATGAAAAGTGGCAATGCTCGCGGACTTTGTGCAAAAAAACAAAACGAACAAACAAATAACCAGCCAAACTACAAACAGAATGGAACAGAATCACATATTCTTTTACATATTAAATATTGTGGGCGGGAGGAAAAATGGGGGAAAAACTGCATTTTTTTTAAAAAGCAGTAAATTGGTACGGTAAAGTTAGTCCCTGGTGAGATAGGAGTTTACAGTCCTAACGGCCTCTGGGAAGAAACTCCTTCTCAACCTTCTCCGTTGTCACAGCATGGCAACGGAGGCGTTTGCCTGAACGTAGCCGCTGGAACAGAAAGTTGCAGGGGTGGAAGGGGTCTCCCATAATCTTATTGGCTCTGGAGTTGCACCTCCTGATGTATAGTTCTTGCAGAGGGACGAGTGAAGTTCCCATAGTGCGTTCGGCCGAACGCACTACTCTCTGCAGAGCCTTCTTGTCCTGGGCAAAGCAATTCCCAAACCAGATTGTAATCAGATTGTAATCAGATTGAACCGTGGCTGTCCACCGTGAGACCGGTTCTCCAGCACTGCGTTCCCACTTTCACCCGGGACGCACTCCTCCTTCCACACCTGGCAAAGATTGGGGAGGTGCGGTCTAGGCTGACTAGGCTTGCGCAGCCCTGGCGTGAAGGCGTTCTAAAGGGATGTTGAGATTTAAGAGGCGGGTGTTTATGAAGGTGTGAACGGGGTCGGGCGCAGAGGGACGCTTGTTCGTGGAGCATGATGGATCCCCTACCGCGTGCGTTGGAGTTGGGGGGGGGGGGGGGCGGTGTCATGCGTGCAAGTGGTTCCGACTCGTCCGCATCGATTGACCCAATCGCCGGGCTGCTGCGAAAAATCCCAATGCAGCTGCCCAGGAAAGCACCGCTGGCCCATCCGGGGCTCCCAGTTGACTTCGGTGACACGGAGCGGCGCTGCTCACCCATATGGGTCTGCCAGGTCCACCTAGGCAGCCCAGGGCAGTACTTCCTCCCCCCCCCCCCCCCCCCCGCCCCCGATGTCCTGTACCTGCGGCGTCGGATGACGGAGAGGCGCGGGGGAGGGGGGGGGGGGGTGGCAGATGCAGAGGGGGAATAATTCCAAGTGGAAGAATAAACACCTCCAAGCAAGTCACCCGCAAGCTGATGAGGCCACGCCCACACCCCCAAACCACCTGAAGGGTGCCTGTTTGTCACAGTGAGGTCCAGGAGGCACCTGGTGGGGTTCAGCAAGGAATTGAGGAGGTTCAGAATGGGGCAAGGGAGGTTCAGAAGGGAGCTGCGGAGGCTGAACATGGGGATGAAAAAGAGACAACTGGTAGTGTGGAGGCAGAGGACTATTCCTTTGTGGAGGTCACCCTACCGCCGCACTTCAGCGGGACACAGAGAAGGCGTGGTCCCTTTGAGGGAAAGCACGGCCCTGGGCTCAATTTCAGGAGGCAACCTCCCTCGAGACCTTCCACCCCTGTCGAGAGCGGTGACGTTCCGAGCGTGTTATCGCACTAGTTGCTGGGGTTAGCTCCCCTGGAAACATGCCCCCTGGAATGGAGGACAAGCGGTGGCAACCTGAAGGGGGAATCTGGAGTGTAGGGGTAGTTTCCCAACCTGTGCTCCTCATTGGAGCCACAAGAATAGCTGAGGGGTGTGCTGACCCACCGACTGATGAAGTAGTCGAGACACCAGAAACACTGACTCCTTCTGTGGGCCATGGTGAGGCTACTCCCCTGGTGGCGGAGGCTGCAGTCTCTCTGGGTGATACTGTTGGAGCGGGTATCCTGGGTGCGGAAGGGGACGGGGCTGTCTCGGGTCGTGACCCTCAATCGGATTCCTGGGTTGCCTGCGAACCGCGGGTCCGAGGGACGCCTCCTGTTTGTTCTTTCCCAGCCGCAGTTGTAGGAGGCGGTGTGAGAGTGCAGGAGCCTGGCCATTCACTGGCCAGCTCATCGCTGGCAGAAGTATCGGGACCCTCCCTCGACACTGATCCCGGGGGTGGGATCATGCTGGAGGTGGGGAAGCCCGATGTAACCATCTTACGAATTGGAGCGAGCGAGCTAGCAGCCAGCTGCAGCCCTCCGAACTCAGAGGTTGAGCGCAGTGAGGGGGAAGATGGTGCTTCACGTATCAGTGGGTTGGCAGAATGCCTGGATTCCAGTGCTGTGTCTTTTGGGCCCGGTATCTGGCACATTCGGGAATTTCTTAAAGCAAACAAGTGCAGTGGGAGCAAAGTCCAGACAGCTGGCAAACAGTGGCCGGACCTGCCAAAACCTAACCGGGCACTTGATGCGATCCTTCGCAGTAAAGATAGTGGTCTTCCCGAGTCTGACACGCGTCAGTATGGGAACCTTGCGAAGCTCCTAAGAGAGAGGAGCCCCACTCCTACGAAAGTGTGAGGGAAAACCTTAGTATGACTTCAACATGAAGATCGCAGTTGATAGCCGAACCATTAATAGCGGAAGGGGGGGGGGGGGGGGGGGGGCCTTCGCAGATGTCATCATCTATCAGTCGTCAAAGAGGGGATATATCAGTAACATAGAAACATAGAAACATAGAAAATAGGTGCAGGCGTAGTCGTAGGCCATTCGGCCCTTCGAGCCTGCACCGCTATTCAATATGATCATGGCAGATAATCCAACTCAGTATCCTGTACCTGCCTTCTCTCCATATCCCCTGATCCCTTTAGCCACAAGGGCCACATCTAACTCCCTCTTAAATATAGCCAATGAACTGGCCTCAACTACCTTCTGTGGCAGATAATTCCAGAGGTTCACTACTCTGTGTGAAAAATGTTTTTCCCATCTAGGTCCTAAAAGGTTTCCCCCTTATCCTTAAACTGTGACCCCTTGTTCTGGACTTCCCCAACATCGGGAAAAATCTTCCTGCATCTTGCCTATCCAACCCCTTAAGAATTTAGTAGGTTTCTATAAGATCCCCCATCAATCTTCTAAATTCTAGCGAGTACAAGCCGAGTCTATCCAGTCTTTCTTCATATGAAAGTACTGACATCCTAGGAATCAGTCTGATGAACCTGCTCTGTACTCACTCTATGGCAAGAATGTATTTTCTCAGATTAGGAGACCAAAACTTACGCAATTCTCCAGGTGTGGTCTCATCAAGATCCTGTACAAGTGCAGTAGAACCTCCCTGCTCCTATACTTAAATCCTTTTGCTAAGAATGCTAACATACCATTCGCTTTCTTCACTGTCCGCTGCCCCTGCATGCCTACTTTCAATGACTGGTGTACCATGACACCCAGGTCTCGTTGCATCTCCCCTTTTCCTAATCGGCCACCGTTTACATAATAGTCTGCTTTCCTGTTTTTGCCACCAAAGTGGATAACCTCACATTTATCCACATTATACTGCATCAGCAATGCATGTGCCCACTCACCCAGCGTATCCAAGTCACCTTGCAGTCTCCTAGCATCCTCCTCACAGCTAACACTGCCCCCCCCCCCCCCACCCATCTTAGTGTCATCCGCAAACTGGGAGATGTTGCATACAATTTCCTCGTCCAAATCATTAATATATATTGTAAATAGCTGGGGTCCCAGCACTGAGCCTTGCGGAACCCTACTAGTCAATGCCTGCCATTCTGAAAAAGACCCGTTTACTCCTACTCTTTGCTTCCTGTTTGCCAGCCAGTTCTCTATCCACATCAATATTGAACCCCCAATACCGTGTGCTTTAAGTTTGTATACTAATCTCTTATGGGGAACCTTGTCGAAAGCCTTCTGAAAGTCCAGATATAACACATCCACTGGTTCTCCCCTATCCACTCTACTAGTTACATCCTCGAAAAATTCTATAAGATTCGTCAGACATGATTTACCTTTGGTAAATCCATGCTGACTTTGTCCAATGATTTCACCACTTTCCAAATGTGCTGCTATCCCATCTTTAATAACTGACTCTAGCAGTTTCCCCACTACCGATGTTAGACTAACTGGTCTGTAATTCCCCGTTTTCTCTCTCCCTCATTTTTTTAAAAGTGGGGTTACATTAGCTACCCTCCAATCCTCTGGAACTACTCCAGAATCTAAAGAGTTTTGAAAACTTATCACTAATGCATCCACTATTTCTGGAGCTACTTTCTTAAGTACTCTGGGATGCAGCCTATCTGGCCCTGCGGGTTTATCGGCCTTTAATCCATTCAATTTACCTAACATCACTTCGCGGCTAACCTGGATTTCACTCAGTTTCTCCATCTCCTTTGACCCGCGGTCCCCTGCTATTTCCGGCAGATTATTTATGTCTTCCTTAGTGAAGACGGAACCAAAGTAATTATTCAATTGGTCCGCCATGTCCTTGTTCCCCATAATCAATTCACCTGTTTCTGACTGCAAGGGACCTACATTTGTTTTAACTAATCTTTTCCTCTTCACATATCCATAAAAACCTTTGCAGTCAGTTTTTATGTTCCCTGCCAGTTTTCTTTCTATTTTCTAATCTATTTTCCCTTTCCTAATTAAGCCGTTTGTCCTCCTCTGCTGAACTGAATTTCTCCCAGTCCTCAGGTAGGCTGCTTTTTCTGGCTAATTTGTACGCTTCATCTTTTGTTTTGATACTATCCCTGATTTCCTTTGTTATCCACGGATGCACTACCTTCCCTGATTTATTCTTTTGACATACTGGGATGAACACTTTTTGTAGTTCATCCATGGAGTCTTTGAATGCCTTCCATTGCATATCCACCGTCAACCTTTCAAGAATTAATCGCCAGTCAATCTTGGCTAATTCAGCCTCATACCCTCAAAGTTACCTTTCTTTGAGTTCAGGACCCTTGTTTCTGAATTAACCATGTCACTCTCCATCCTAATGAAGACCTCGACCATATTATGGTCACACTTGCCCAAGGGGCCACGCACAACAAGACTGCTAACTAACCCTTCCTCATTACTCAATGCCCAGTGTAGAATAGCCTGCTCTCTCGTTGGTTCCTCTACATGCTGGTTTAGAAAAATTATCCCGCATACATTCCAAGATATCCCCTTCCTCAGCACCCCTGCCAATTTGATTCACCCAATCTATATGTAGATTGAAGTCACCCATTATAACTGTTTACCGTTGCTGCACGCATTTCTAATTTCCTGTTTGATGCCATCTCCAAATTCACGACGACTGTTAGGTGGCATGTACACAACACCCACTAGCGTTTTCTGCCCCTTAGTGTTTCGCAGCTCTACCCATATCGATCCACATCCTCCAAGCGAATGTTCTTCCTTTCCATTGCGTTAATCGCCTCTATAACCAGCTACGCTACCTCACCTCCTTTTCCTTTCTGTCTATCCCTCCTGAATATTGAATATCCCTTGATGTTCAGCTCCCAGCCTTGGTAACCCTGGATCCCAACTATATCATTATCGTTAATAGCTTTCTGCACATTCAACTCATCCACCTTATTACGAATGCTCCTTGCATTGAGACACAAGGCCTTCAGGCTTGTTTTTACAACGCTCTTACCCCTTATACAATTATGTTGAAAAGTGGCCCTTTTTGATTTTTGCCCTGGATTTGTCTGCCTGCCACTTTTACTTTTCACCTTGCTACCTATTGTTTTTACCCCCATTTTACACCCCTCTGTGTCTCTGCTCACACATTTAAGAACCCCACCACCTCTTATTCTCTGTTTATTATTGTTTTCTTCTTTCCCCCCTACATGTTGGGTCTGAGTGCTTCCCTACTCTGCCTCCTGCCTCACACACTGTCTACTAGCTTTCTATATGTGAGTCCCTCCCCCCAACCGTTCTAGTTTAAAGTCACCGCAGTAGCCTTTGCAAATCTCCCCGCCATGATATTGGTCCCCCTCGGGTTCAAGTGCAACCCATCCTTTTGTACAGGTCGCACCTTCCACAAAAGAGGTCAGATGTATCGGGGACCTCCCTCGACAATGATCCCGGGGCTGGGATCATGCTGGAGGCGGGGAAGCCCGATGTATCACAGTTATCCTTACCCCTTATCACAGTTTAAGGATAAGGGGGAAATCTTTTATGACCGAGTTGAGGAAAACATTTTTCACACAGAGAGTGGTGAATCTCTGGAATTCTCTGCCACAGAATGTAATTGAGGCCAGTTCATTGGCTATATTTACGAGGGAGTTAGGTGACCCTTGTGGCTAAAGAGATCAGGGGGCATGGAGAGAAGGTAGGTACGTGATACTGAGATGGATGATCAGCCATGATCATATTGAATGGCGGTACAGGGTCGAAGGGCAGAATGGCCTACTCCTGCACCTATTTTCTATGTTTATACGTTTCTATGTTTCATCAACGAGGAACATGTACGATGGCAAACCAAAAGGCCCTCCACCAAGTTTAGTTTTGTTTATTTTAGTTTAGCTTAGTTTGGTTCAGTTTGGTTCAGGTATGTTTAGTTTAGTTTAATTTCGTATCGTTTCTGTTCGTGATTAGTTTAGCGCGGTGCATTAGTTTGATTAGTTTAGCGCGGAAACGGACCCTTCAGCCCATGGAGGCCTCAACTAGGATGACGTTCCGGCGGCGGTGACCTGAGTCAGGGGTTCGGCCACGGGCCAGCGGCTGTGTCAGCAGGACTGGTGGACGGCAGCTTCGACCACCCCGGGGCCGCGGTGTTTGAGTCGCGGGACTGTTTGCTACATCGCCCGGTGTGGTATCGCCTCAGCGCAGAGAGAGAAGAGGAGGGAAGAGACTGCAGCCCTAAGACTTTTGCCTCCATCATAGTGAGAAGGTGCTATGTGGACTCACTGTGGTGGATGTTAATATGTGTTTATTGTTGTTTTTATTGGATTGTATGTATGTATGACTGCAGGCACGAAATTTCGTTCAGACTTCGGTCTGAATGACAATAAAGGAAACCCTGTAACCCCTGTAACCCTGTAACTACCAACGATTCCCGCACACTAACATTATCTGCACACACTGAGCACAATTTAATTTATACCAAGCCAATTACCCTGCAAACCTGTACGTATGTGGAGTGTGGAAGGAAAGCGAAGATCTCGGAGAAAACCCATGCAGGTCACGGGGAGAATGTACAAACTCCGTACAGAGATGAACCCGTAGGTAGCGCAACCCGGGACCCGGGGCTCTAGCGCTGTAAGGCAGCAACTCCAACGCTGCTCCACCGTGCCGCCCTGTCATGTTTGAGGAAGCATGAGCACAGGGTCAAACACAACGAGGTCGCGTAGCAATATGACCAAGGATTCCTTGATGCGCTGAATGGCCACATCGCGCTATATCACACGGATAGTCCCATTACGTAGACGTTGTTTCACCATCGCTGATAGATTTGTCCAGATTCGATTTATCCAGCATCTGCAGTTCTTTCTTAATCAAATGGAACCTGTGCAGTTTGTAAACTACGGCGGGAAATTTAGGTACAAATTATTTGGCCAACTGTTTTTTTGTTCCCAGTTACAATTCCCTAATCATTAATTGGGCGACCGTTCCAACCAAGTGCAGAAACATTTATTGGGTTTATGGAAGGAGCAGCCATAAGAGGTGGTGAAGAAAGGAACAGAAGATGCTGGTTTACTCCGAAGAATGGCACAAACTGCTGCAGTGCTTCGGCGGGTAATGCGGCTTCTGTGGAGACAAATGATGGATGATGTTCCTGGTCGGGACCCTTCTTCCGCCTGAAAGTAGAGCGGAGGGCACTGGATGTCGGATGCCCAGCTGCTCCATTCTCTCAGCATACGACAATCACGCCATCTATTGGGCGAAGCAATAGATTGATGGTGAAACTCAGCGGTGAGGCAGCATCGATGGAGCAAAGGAACACCTATTTCTTCGCTCCATCGATGTTGCCTCACCCGCTGAATTTCTCCAGCATTTTGTCTACCTTCCATTGTTCCAGCCGCTGCAGTACTTTCTTAAACTAATGTTTAAACTAAATGTTTGTATTTTCACATAAATCCAATAGCCAAGCCACTCACTTGTTGTGATATTATTTTAATGATAATTTTACCAATTGCCCTATCTTTTTAGCGCAACGGAATGGATATGTTAGCACACGGACCAACTCATCTCTGAACTTGCGCTGTGTCACGGTATAAATGGCCGTGTTGGTGCAGGAGCTCAGGAGCTGAAGCATGAATCCAACCTTTTCAAATTCGAACAGGGGGTTTCTCCAGGACCTGCGTAAGAACAAATTAAAACTTCGAAGCGCAATAAAATGTGCCACCGTTGTGGCCCAGAGCAGGATGAAGCAGCTCGAGATTGCCAGAAGTAAAACGACCGACCGTCTGCGGTTCACCATCTCCTGGTCTTTCTTTTTCTCGCCACCGCTGAGGTCTCGGAGGCTCCTGCGGACCCGACTGGCCACGGAAATACGTCTGACGGTGAGCGCGTTAAACAACAAAATCAGGCAGAATGGAATCACTGGGGTGAACAACTGTTCGATCCAGGAGAACACCATCCATTCGTGATGCATATAAAAAAATACGTCTTTAGCGCAGCCCAGATTCAGTTCAGTTGGAAAATAAGAAACGTATGCGAAGGGCAAAGGTAGGTTCTGAAGGAAGACGAACGGGGTCACTGTCAGAATAACAATCGACGCGGTTCTCTCGGTGCAATATTTGGCCTTCATATTCTTAGTAGAAATCGCAACAAAGCGATCAAATGTGAACGCGACTGTGAACCATACAGAACAATCCACCGCCACGGGAGCCAGGTAGAGTATTATTTTACACACAGGAGTGTAGGTCAAGTAAGGAGGCCACCAATACATATCAGCAATCCGACGACATATCAATTCAACGAGAAGCACAGAGAGGTCCGCGGTCGCCATGGCTAACATGTAACGAGTGATGCACTTGGAGAGGCCGCACTTGCCACGGGACAGGATCACAATCGCCATCAGATTCACTGGGAAGGAATAAAAACATAAAATTATGAATTGTGTGGGGTTTGCGACGATGGGTGAGGGTTATTTAAACGTGCGTATATTTGGGACGATCAAACATCAAAGGTTTTCTATAAAGATGTTCAATCGTCAGCAAATGATGAAATACCTGATTACCAAAGCTAGTGAGATTTCCGTTTCTATTGATCTTCACATATTTATACCAACCGTTTAATATTGATGCTTTGTTATCCCGGCATGATCGCTGCAGCTACAGTCTCTGTTATCTGTACTTCAAAAACCTATCTTAAAATTGCCTTCCGGCCTGAAGGGGGACATGTCTGTTTGTTCACAATGACGTTTTTTTGCTTAGTAAATTGTTCATACGATCTTCAAATCAGTCTCTGCGAAATTATCCCTGTGGAATTTTATGAGTTTTACAGAGAAGGCAGTGCCAAGTTACGGGACGGGGTTTTTTTTTCTTTCTAGCGAGTGCACTACGCACTGCGGAACAGGTAGTCCCACACACAGCGAGGACGCCGTGTCGCGTGATCTACCAACAGCGCAGGTGCATCGGTTATAGCCAAAATCCGTGGAGGTTAAATTTGTACCAGAGTCTATGAGAGGCCCTCTCTATTTTCGGTGATGGAAATTTTTGAACTGGGTGAGAGGTTCTGTACACGGGTAAAACTTTTATACACCAACCCAACAACTAGAATATTAACAAATCAAATGTTATCAACTAAATTTATTTGATCTAGATGTTGTAGACAAGGATGCCCGCTATCTCCGTTATTGTTCGCACTCGCTATTGAGCCATTTGCTGAAAGTGTTGGGGCCCCTCCAGAAATATACTGGTATAATACTAAAGACACTGTGAATAAAATTTATTTATATGCAGTGATGTATTAATTTACAATACAAAACCAGAAATTAGTATCCCAAACTTATTAAATCTAATAACTCCGTTTGGTTTGTTTTCCGGATACAGAATTAATTGGAATAAAAGTGAAATCATGCCAATAACGAAACTTAATCCACATATAATACAACAATCCCCGTTTAAAATAGTTAAAGAAAAATGTTAATATCTAGGAATTTATGTCACTAAGACATATGCCTCGTTATTAAAATTAAATTTCTCCCCTTTACTGAATAAACTATACAAGAATATTCAATATTGGAAAACACTCCCTATTTCAATCTTTGGGAGAATTAATGTCATAAAAATGATTTATTTTTTACCGCAATTATTATACATTTCAATCAAACCCGATATATCTCCCTTTTTATTTTAAAGGTGGGCTCCATCGTCACTGGTTTTATCTGGGATTATAAGAATCATAGAATAAGCAAAAAAACTTTTATGCAAATCAAAGATAAACGGAGGTTTAGCTTTGCCGAATTTTTTGTTTTATTTCTGGGCAGTTAATATTAAAAATATGAACTTTGGGCTGGAAGAAATGAACCAACAACCAGATTGGTTAAAGATGGCAAAGGAAGATTGTTTACCTTTTGAAATTGGTTCGATTCTGTTTACTACCTCAAAATTGAATAAAAAAACTTACAGGGAAAATCCTATAGTATACAGTGGTATGCGAATTTGGAAACAATTAAAACAGACCTTAAAATTGTATAATTTATCACGCTATCTCCCCATCGTGAACAACCCCTCGTTTAAACCTTCTATGTTCGATAAAGGTTTCATACAATGGAAAAATTATGGAATTAAAAGGATGGGACAACATTATAAGAAAGGCATCTTTCTATCATTTCAGGAGCTACAACAGACTCACGGACTCCACTGAAATGATTTTTTTAGATATTTACAACTTAGAGATTATGTTAAATCATTTACACAAAACATTAGAACTAGAGATCCGGAAATTCTTGATGATTGTTTGAATAAACATCCTAATACAGATACATTAATATCTCATATTTATAATATCCTATTAGATAGTGAGATACCACCAACGGATGTATATAGACAAATATGGGAAAATGAACTAACCCAACCAATAACGAAAGATATTTGGGATGAAAGTTTACAACATATACATCAATGTTCATTAAATGCCAGACACTCTTTAATACAATTTAAAGTACAACATAGATTACATTACTCCAAAACAAAACTAAATGGAATCTTCCCACATATCTCCCCTATTTGCGATAAATGTCAACATTTAGAGGCTAACCTAACTCACACATTAGCAACCTGTATAAAAATCCAAAACTTCTGGGCGGACATTTTTAGAATAATATCTATAGCTGTCAACACTCAATTGGATCCCGATTTAAAACTAATAATACTAGGAATATCAGAACAAAGCCTAACATGTACAACAACCTAAAGAAACGTTATCGACTATAGTATAATAACTGGGAAAACATTAATATTAACATTTTGGAAAGGACCTATAACCACGACAATTAAAATGTGGATTGTGGAAATGTCGGAGACCTTACATTTGGAAAGAATCGGACTTGGCTTAATGGACAAACAAGAACTTTTTTATCAGAATATGGTCTCCATTCATTGACTACTTGAAGGGGCAGACTGGCTCGGCACGTGAACTTGACTGTAACTCGAAGTAAGGATTAGATGCAAGGTTACACTTTATAATTTACGAACTTATCTCCAACGTATTTGTGTAAATTATTCCGTTCTACTTTATCATGCTTTTTCCTTTTTTTTAATTTCTCTTTCTTATTTTCTATCTATATAAAAAAGTACTAGAAGCAGAGTTAATATCAATCGATAATATTAGTAATGTAGGAATGATATACATGTAGGATATGACATGTACCTGCGTCTAAAATCTTATTTAAAAAAGAGTCTATGAGAAGCCACCCGTCAAAGAAGACAACGCGTTCCCTCTCTCCCAAGATGTACCTTGGCTTATTTGAGTTTAGTTTAGATGTACAGCCACGAAGCGGGTCCTCCGGTCCATCGAGCCCGCGCTGACCAGCGATTCCCGCTCACAGTTTAAATATAAGGGGGTAATCTTTTAGGACCGAGATGAGAAAACATTTTTCACACAGAGAGTGGTGAATCCCTGGAATTCTCTGCCACAGAAGGTAGTTGAGGCCAGTTCATTGGCTATATTTAAGAGGGAGTTAGATGTGGCCCTTGTGGCTAAAG
The DNA here is from genome assembly GCF_010909765.2 of Amblyraja radiata. Classification (NCBI taxonomy): domain Eukaryota; kingdom Metazoa; phylum Chordata; class Chondrichthyes; order Rajiformes; family Rajidae; genus Amblyraja; species Amblyraja radiata. The sequence goes on along the minus strand of NC_045970.1, from coordinate 58,290,248 downwards.
GGATCAGGGGGTAGGGGGAGAAGGCAGGTACAGGATACTGAGTTGGATGATCAGCAATGATCATATTGAATGGCGGTGCAGGCTCGAAGAGCCAAATGGCCTACTCCTGCACCTATTTTCTATGTGTCTATGTTTCTAACAATATCCGACACACACTAGCGACTTAAACCAAATATATACCAAATCAATTAACCTACAAACCTGTCTGTCTTGGGGAGCTGGAGGAAACCGAAGATCTCGGAGAAAACACGCGCTGGTCACGAGGCGAACCTACAAATTATGTAAAGACAAGCAACAGTAGTGGGGAGCGAGCCCTGCACCATCTACCGCTGCGCCTTCGTGCAGCCCTTAACCCTGCCGGGTTATTCCGTATGTTCTCTTCATCTTTACTCCTCCGCGCTTTTCAAACTGTCCTTGTAAGTTCAATGAGATCTGCCGACAATTACCTACCGGGTACACCAATTGCTGCAAGAATCGGATAATACACAGATTCTATATCCACGATCTCACTATAATGCATTTTAATTCGACGTACTCGGCGATCACTCCTGGTGCTGCCACTCAGCGTTTGTCAGCGAAACAACCCAATCTCTGGCACATTTATAAAGTAAATAAAGGAGAAAACAGGCAATTAGGTAACATCCCTGTGGACATTACTAACATACTTTGGAACAAACAAGTACTGTTTTCAATGTAATATTCAGAAATCACAATCATGCGGGCGACCGCTCCATACATTTCCAACAGCAGGCAGTGAACGGGTATGGACTCGCACAAGATTGGGAACATTTTTCCTGCATTTAGCTTGACCAGTCCTTTATAATTATATATGTTTCTATAAGATCCCCCTCATCCTTCTAAACTCCAGTGAATACAAGCCTAGTGTTTTCAATATTTCCTCATATGACAGTCCCGCCATCCCAGGGATCAATCTCGTGAACCTACGCTGCACTGCTTCAATCACAAGGATGCCCTTCCTCAAATTAGGAGACCAAAACTGTACACAATACTCCAGATGTGGTCTCACCAGAGCCCTATACAACTGCAGAAGAACCTATTTACTCCTATACTGAAATCCTCTTGTTATGAAGGCCAATATTCCATTAGCTTTCTTCACTGCCTGCTGTACCTGCACGCCAACTTTCAGTGACCGGTGTACAAGGACACCCAGATCTCGCTGTACCTCCCCCTTACCTAACTTAACCCCATTGAGAAAATAATCTGCCCCCTTGCTTTGCCGCCAAAGTTGATAACCCCACATGTATCTATATTATACTGCATCTGCCACGCATCTGCCCACTCACTCAATCTGTCCAGGTCATCCTACAAACTATTAACATCCTCTTCACAGTTCACACTGCCACCCAGCTTTGTGTCATCCGGAAACTTGCTAGTGTTGCTCCTAATTCCCTCTTCCAAATCATTAATATATATGGTAAACAGTTGCGGCCCCAACACCGAGCCTTGCGGCACTCCACTCGCCGCTGCCTGCCATTCTGAAAAGGACCCGTTCACTCCTACTCTTTGCTTCCGGTCTGCCAACCAATGTTCTATCCATGTCAACACCCAACCCCCTATACCATGTGCTCTAATGTTAGTCACGAGTCTCCCGTGCGGGATCTCATCAAAGGCTTACTGAAAGTCTAGATACACTACATCCACTGGCACCCCTTCATCCACTTTACTTGTCACAGCCTCAAAAAAACACACAGGATTAGTCAAGCATGATTTCCCTTTCATAAATCCATGTTGACTTGGACTAATACTTTTACTGTTATCCAAATGCCCCATTATTATCTCTTTAATAATTGACTCCAGCATCTTTCCCACTACCGAAGTCAGGCTAACTGGTCTGTAATTCCCTGTTTTCTCTCTCGCTGCTTTCTTGAAAAATGGGATAACATTAGCTATCCTCAAATCCACAGGAACGGTACCTGAATCTATTGAACATTAGAAAATGATCACCAATGCGTCCACTATTTCTATATCCACCTCACTGAGGACCCTGGGATGCAGACCATCAGGTCCAGGGGATTTATCATCCTTCAGTCCCTTTAGCTTACTCAATACTATTTCTCGCCTAATGAAAATGTCTTTCAGTACCTCTACCCCCTTAGATCCTCTGTCCTCCAGTATATCTGGGAGATTGTTTGTGGCTTCCTTAACCAGAGGTTCACTAAAGAAGTACATAGTAGTTCAGCACTGCCCCCTGGTTGTGGTAGGACGATCAATTTGCCTGATCACAGCTGGGGTGAAACTGTCCCTGAATCTGGAGGTGTGCGTTTTCACAATTCTATTCCATTTTCCTGATGGGAATGGGAGAAGATTGAGTCGTCACGGCGCAACTCGTCCTTGATTAAGCAAAACGGCGTGAGAGGTAGATTTCGGACTAGAACGCATGCGATCGGAGTATAATTTTATATCGGGGTTCCTTGGCATATACTATCGAGGCCTCTTAGGGAATGAATTGTGGAGATAGCGCCAGGGATTGGGAGTGATAAATGGAAAGGTCAAAGGACTTCGGATGATGGAACCTAAGAAGAAAGGAAGGTGATTACTTCAAACAGGTGAGGCAGGGATGTTGTCAAGGAGGAACATTGGAGGGAGGGAATGCGTGAAAGGGTTGTTTAGTTTAGTTTAGAGATACAGCATGGAAAGAGCCCCTTCGGCCCACTGAATCTACAGTGCCCCTCTATCACCCATCCACACTACATTTATAGCCCATCTCACTCATCCACTCTCTGCACGCTGGCTGCAAATTGTAGAGGACGAATAACGTACAAATCGGCACATCTTTGGCATGTGGGAATATACTGGAGCACCCGGAAAACCCACATGATCACAGGAAGAAAGTGCAAACTCTTCAGAGGCAGCTCCCGATGTCAGGTACGAACCCGGGTATCTGGCGCTATGAGACAGCAGCTCTTGCAGCTGCGCCAGTATGCCATCATCACTGTGGCAATGCGCTGGGAGAAGCATGTAGCCGATGAGGCAGGTGGCTTTGGGAACGAATCTGGATGATAGTGGGATTGTTCTATTTGTAAAAATCGAACGAACCCAGCAGATCGGAAATGAACACAAAATGCTGGAGTATCTGAGCGGGGCAGGCAGCTTCTCTGGAGAGAAGGAATAGGTGACGTTTTAAACAGACCAGACGGCAGAGTGGATTCGACACGAAACGTTACCCATTCCTTCTCTCCAGAGATGTTGCCTGTTCCGGAATGTTGTGTCGACCTTCGGTGTAAACCAGCATTTGCAGTTCCTTCCTACAGAGTAGAACTGTGGTCAGGACGAGACCGTTGGAAGAGAGTAACCTACAACAGTAGAATTTCAGAATCAGAATCAGAAACAGATTTTACTCGCCAAGTAAGTTTTGCAACATACCAGGAATTTCACTGGCCTGGTCGGTCATACAATTAAAAGCAACAGGTTCAAAAACATATTTAACATGAACGTCCACCACAGTGACTCCTCCACATTCCTCACTGTGATGGAAGGCGAAATAAAGTTCAAGTCTCGTCCTTTGTTCTTCATTGGTCGGGGGGTCTCGAGCCCCCGTTGACGGGACTGTCTTAACTCCCGTAGCCGGCGGCGAGGCGTTCAGCTCCTGCATCGGGGGAGGGGGGGGGGGTGCCCCCCCCCCCCCCCCCCCCCGCGCCGGGCGATCGAACCTCGCCTCGGGGCTGGACGAACGGTCTGCGTCGTTGGAACTCCCGACCTGCCTCTCCCGAGACTTCGAGCCCTTGTTGGTAAGTCGACGGTGGACGCGGTGGGAGCGATACCAGGCAAGGGATCCGCTCCGATGTTAAGTCCGTGCCCCACGGTGGGGCTCACGACAGTCCGAGACGGCTCCCAGCTCCAGCGTTGGTAGGTCGCAGGGCCCTGACAATGTGATCCGGGAAATGATCACAACTCCGGGAAGGTAAGGACTTGAAAACAAGTTTCCCCCGCCCCCCCCCCCCCTCCCCGCCATGAAACAAACTAAAGTACATAAAAACAAACTTTAAACAGACATAAAAAATAACAAAAGTTGAGAAAACTAACAGACTGCCGGTAGGGCTAGCCATCTCCATGGTGGTCAGTAATGTTTACTTTTGCAATGGTGCTGTACAATCGGCGGCAGGATCTCATTCCTACCATGGCTCGTCGCGGTGAGCAAGCGCAATACACTCACGTTATTTCATTTGACAAACTCCGGTCGCAGCAGAACAGCGCTACGCACGTTCACACAGCCCGTACTCCGCTCAGTGTCAACAGTTGTGGCTGTACCATCGAGATCACATTTGATCCTCTAGGTCTGAATGCTTTGTCAGACCTGTGACCCTGAAGGGCTGGTTACGGCGGGTGGCTGCTCGTATTTGGACCTTTCATCGGGGACCGGGGGGGTGAAGCTCCAACAATTGTGCTCCGACTGTGGGTTTCCTGGCCTGTGGACAAGGAAACATCATGCGGATCTTCATCGCTCCGTTCTTCGTCGTTACATCGCTGCTCGGTTAGTATTTCCGTCTCCAAATTTATTTCTTGGAGCTTGTTACTACACATATTAAATTGAAGAAAGGGGTGATTGAGTTGATTGAAGAAATTATGTTAACTGATATGGAAACAAACGGCCTACTGTAGATAAGGAATGTGTGGCGTTTCATAGAAACATAGAAACATCGAAAATAGGTGCAGGAGTAGGCCATTCGGCCCTTCTAGCCGGCACCGCCATTCAATATGATCATGGCTGATCAACCAACTCAGTATCCTGTACCTGCCTTCTCTCCATGCCCCCTGATCCCTTTAGCCACAAGGGTCACATCCAACTCCCTCTTAAATATAGACAATGAACTGGCCTCAACTACTTTCTGTGGCAGATAATTCCACAGATTCACCACTCTCTGTGTGAATGTTTTTTCTCATCTCGATCCTAAAAGACTTCCCCCTTATCCTTAAACTGTGACCCCTTGTTCTGGACTTCCCCAACATCGGGAACAATCTTCTTGCATCTAGCCTGTCCAACCCCGTAATAATTTTGTAAGTTTCTATATGATCCCTCCTCAATCTTCTAAGTTCTAGCGAGTTCAAGCCGAATCTATCCACTCTTTCTTCATATGAAAGTCCTGCCATCCCAGGAATCTCACCATGTGGTCTCACCAACGCCCTGCACAACTGCAGTAGAACCTCCCTGCTCCTATACTCAAATGCTTTTGCTATGAATGCTAACATACCATTCACTTTCTTCACTGCCTGCTGCACCTGCATGCCGACTTTCAATGACTGGTGTACCATGACACCCAGGTCTCGTTGCATCTCCCCTTTTCCTAATCGGCCATCATTTTGATAACAGTCTACTTTCCTGTTCTTCCCACCAAAGTTATACTGCATCTGCCATGCATTTGCCCACTCACCCAGCCTATCCAAGTCACCTCGCAGCCTCCTAGCATCCTCCTCACAGCTAACACTGCCCCCAGCTTCGTGTCATCCGCAAACATGCAGTGTTGCATTTAATTCCCTCGTCCAAATCATTAATATATATTTCGAGACTCATAAGAAGGATCTCGACCCGAAACATCACCCATTCCTTATCTCCAGAGATGCTGCATGTCCCGCTAAATTAATCCAGTTGTTGTGTCTATCTTCGGTTTAAATCAGCATCTACAGTTCCTTCCTACACATGTTAACTGACATATGGTTTACTGTTAGACTGGAGCATCCAGGACTCGGTGGCACAGTCGGTCTCTGAAATGACGTTCGCAGTTAAAGATGACATAGCGCTAGAATGCTCATTTAGAACGGCAGAGACAATCCTGAATGTTTATTGGACCAGACAGCGACGTGGGCAGCAGCCAGTGATCCTGTTTCGGATTACGACAAGGATACTAAAGAGAAATGGGGATCTCACAGACCGATTCTCTTCCACGTACAATAAGGCTGCAAAAACCACCCAGTTAATCATCCGCGCGTCCGGGATTATCGACTCCGCCACGTATCTTTGTGCAATGGACTCCACGTTGCTGAAGAAACACGGCGGATACGCACAAAAACACACCGCATGCAATTGTGCACGGAGCCGCCAGATGGCGCACTCCACTACTAGTACGAAAATACGCAAACAATGAAATAGCAACAAAGCAATTTGTTCCCGGGGTTCAAATTGTAACTTTGTAGTTTCAATCTCTGACTGCGACCAAACTCTACCTCGATGTAAGTTACCTTCATCAAATTTTCTCCGTCCTAAACAGACGACAATCTTATAACCGAACCCCATTGGAAGGCAAGGCTAGGCAAGGCAAATGTATTTGTATAGCACCATTCGTGCAAACTGCAATTCAAGGTGCTTTACAGGAAATAAAAAATAAAATAGTCAATAATTAAAAATTGCAAAATAAGCAATACGACAAATGTATGAATAATAAAACAACGTCAATGAAACAATAAAACGATTTTAAAAAGCACATAAAAGGGTTAAAATTAGACGGTTAAGATTACCTGCATGTCGGGTTATGGAAAAGCTATACTAAACAACAGTGTTTTTAGGCCTGATTTAAATGCGCTTACAGTTTGTGCACACCTCAGGTGTTCAGGGAGCTTGTTCCACAGTACTTCCACTCGGCAGTACTTCGGGTAGCGTTAACTGACTGATTTTCTGGGCAGGATCGAGAGAACCGGAAATACGACCTTCGGCAGCCTCTTCCTCATCTTGCTTTCCTGAAGTATGTGTTTGGAGCAGGGATTCCAGAGCCTGCCCTGGGAACTGCCGGTACCAGTGTACTGTGTACGAGCAGAATCCGGAATATACGCAGTTAAGGGTGGCAGTGTCACCAGAAAGAGAGGATTGTTGAGGCGGACTCTGGAAACACGCGGAAATTGAATCTGCAGAAAATAACAGGGGAATAGTTATTGTTTTAACATTGACTGTTGGGGACTGTGACACATACAGAAACTGGTTACTGTCTTCGGTAGTTCATCACATGTTTGCAAAATGTATGGAAACGTCATTTATGAATCTTGTCATTGTTCCTACGACTAGTGGAGTTTTAATTTCGATTAGGTTAATTTACTTTAGTTTAGTTTGGTTTAGTTTAGGGACACAGCGCGGAAGCGGACTCATCGGCCCGCCAAGTCCGCCCTTCCTGCAATCCCGCATATTAACACTATCCCACACACACGATGGAATATTTACATTCATAGAAAGACAATTACCCTCAAACTTGTCCGTATTTGGAGTGTGGGAAGAAATCCTGGACCCCAGGAGTAAACCCACACAGATTATGGGAGAACATACAAACTCCGTGCAGACAACACCCAGAGTCTGGATCGAACTCTGATCTCCTGGGCTAAAAGCGTTGTTAGGCAGCACCTCTACCGTTACGTCAGCGTGCTGCCGTTGTGAAAAGCACTGACGAATATCCGCGAGGTCAAACTCTGGCTATGAAAGTAAAGTAAAAGTAAAGTAAATTTATTTATATAGCACGTTTAAATCAACTCGCGTTGAGACCAAAGTGCTTTACATAGAAAAAAAATAATTAAGCTTCCGTACATCCATAGAAAAATTAAAATTAAGAAAAATGACACAACATATTGTATAATTCAACACAAACGTCCCCCGACAACAGAATAAAAAATTATGTTGTGTGTTAGAAACATTCCAGGCTCTGGGAACAGTCAAAACGAGCACGGAATAATAGTAGGGCTGATTCAGAGAGTCGGGATCCGATTATTGAGACAAATTATCTTTGTCGGTTCTCTAACATGTTGTAATTGGTTCTTGGCGTTAAAACAATAGAACTAGTCATTCTCCCCACAGCTTGACTGAAGTGTATCCCTTCCTGGATACAGTTAAGGTTCAACAGTGGTGTGTTGGCATTTAAGGCATAAGGTCAGAAGGACCTGTGATACTAGTATAACGAGGTCATTCGATCCATCAAGCCTACTACGCCATTCCATAATGGTTGAAATATCTCACCCTCCGAACCCCATTCTCCTGCCTTCTACGCAATGTCAAAACCTCTGACGCCTCGACTAATCAAAAATCTATCTGTCGCTGCCTTATTTTCCCCCTGACTTGGCCTCCACAGCCTTCTGTGTTTAACAACTGGCCGGTCATCTTTTAAGTGCAATTTACACAACCCGGGGTAAAAGCTTTGCCCTTTATGTATCAAGAGTTGTTTGTTTCTCCACTGGGCCACGTTCTTCTACGTTTTACTTTCATTTAATTGAAGAACAGTTTTAGTTTTCAATCTTGGTCGCCCGCTTTTTGCTGCTTGCGGTTCATATTTCCCCCTCCAGCCAACCGTTTCAACAGGTCTGCCCGCTGTCGTTTTGATTTCAGTTTGTTGAAGATTTACAGAGGGCTCCAGCTTCACTCACAGCCCATCTACTCTCCCGCCAACCTCCCTCTGTTTTCCGGAGTAAGAAAGAGATTATTTCCCAGGCGTTCACACGCAGCGGGCGTGGATCAATCCCATGAATTGTATGGGATACATTTATAAGCCCGTTGTAATGATAAGGCGGTTAGCATGACTTCAATATTTGGTAAGATTTTAGAGACCATTAGTAAAAATGAGGTTCCAGTTACCTTGAAGCACATGATAAAATCGGAGAAGTCAGCAAGGGGGGGGGGGGGGGGGGGGGGGCGTGCTCTTGCCTGTCAAATCTGTTGACATTCTTTGTGAACGTAACAAGCAGGATGGACAAAGGAAAGTCAGAAATGCTGCTTATTTACATTTTCTGATGCATATTAAACGGTGCAGGACGCGAAGCGGCTAATTAAGATTGGAGTATTGGTGTTAGAGATAAGGTATCAGTGTGGATAGAGGATAGGCTGTCCGTTGCAGGGCAAACTATTGGAATGAAAGTGATCTTTTCCGCCTGCTCCCTTTGACTAATGGGACAATGTTGGGTTCACTACTTTTCACGTTGTATGTTTACGATCTGGATGATGCAATTGATGGATTTTCGGCTGATATCGCGGACGATGCCAAAAATAGGTGAAGGGGCAGGTAGTGTTGAGTAAGCATGGAGTCTGCAGAGTTGCTTGACCAGGGTGGGAGAGGGGGGTTAAATAAGTGGCAGATGGAATACTACACAGCACACTATACAGGCATGCACTTTGGCGGAAGGAATACCGACGTCGACTATTTTCTAAATGGGGAGAGAATTCAGAAATGGAGGTACAAAGGGACTTGGGAATGTTGATGCGGGAATTCCACAATGTGACTTTGTAGAGTGAATCGGCGGTGAGGGAGACTATTTCAATGTTAGTATTTATTTCGAGATGACTAGAATATAAAAGCCGGGATGTAATGTAGATGTTTTTTAGGCAGCCATTTGATCAAATGTGTTCAAAACTCAGCGGGTGAAGCAGCATCTATGGAGCGAAGGAAATAGGCAACGTTTCGGTTCGAGATCCATCTTCAGACTAATCTGAGATGGGGGAGAGGGCGTTGAAGAAAGGAAGAGGTGGAGACAGTGGGCTGAGGGAGAGCTGGGAAGAGGTGGAGAAAGCTAGGTCCAGAAATTGGAGAGGTCAATTCAGTGGGTATTTTGAAAGCCGAGATTAACAGTTTCTTGATAATAACGGCGTCAGACGTTACAGGCAGAAGGCAGGCGAATGAGGTTGGGAGGAATAACATATTAAGCCATGATCGAATGGCGGATCAGACACAATTATCCGAATAAACAGATTCTTATGATCTTATGAACTGTTCCCAACAGAAAATATCCCACATTACTTATCACTCTGATTCAGATTTGAGCAGCCGTGGATTCGCGCACCTCCTAGGTCCCGGCCCTGCAGAATAATAGGGTGAATTGGCCAAGTGCTCTGGAGCCAGCAGGGTGACAGGTTGCAAGTCGGCGGTTTGTAGGTAGGAATAGCTCCGCTGGTCAGACAGCATTTCCGAGAACATTGGTAGCCGACATTTGGTTTCTAGATTTCAGAGCCCAATTTCATCATCCTTGTGTCTGCATGGAAATCCATAGCTGTGGTTAGCGCTGTGTGGTGTTCCAGACCCTGATGGTTTTGGGGAATAAGCTATTCTTGAACCTGATGTAGGGGAGCCCTACATATCCTCTCATCGGACTCACGCGTACCGTAACATCTTGACCAAGTTGCTGGAAACTTTTATCAATAGAACCTGTTTCAATTGGAAAGCAATTCATGCCTCATTATCCAATATTAAACGAAACTGAATATTTCCAAGAACAGCCGCGGATGAGAGAGGTTTAGGATACTTACCGGCTGTGACAGTCCCCGTCGTCCCCGTCCCATCCTGACAGTAGGTGTCCCAATAGTCCACAGTGCCCCGCCTGTCGATGCTCGCCGTACAAGAACAGTTCTCACCGCGATTTGCCCGGCAACCATTAGAATCGCTGTCCAATTATTCCAGTAGTTTCAGACCAACCAGTAACTGTCCGCTCCCCAATCCTCGGTGGGACGACCGGTTCCCGCTAAGAAACAGATCTAAGAGCAGCGTGATCGCCCACGCAGGCAGGTGTGCTTTGACAAACAGGGAACCAATTATTAAGGAATGTTAACGGAATGTGGTAATCCCTGTGTAATTTATATGGACTACAGCGTCACGAACAATAATCGTATGATTTTGGTTCCGGAACCCAAGAATATATATCTTAACTGGGGTGAGTTTTTAGTCGACTCTCCTACACTGTGGATATCCCAACTGCCACACGTCGTTTCACGTCACTTACAAATCCCCAGGCGCCCGGTGAGACGGGCGGGCAGGAGATTAACGTTCAGCGAATGCATTTTTCGGAATGCAGTTTCTGTAACTGGATCCCGTCTGGAGTTGTGCATCAGAAGTGTGGTCAGTCATTCTCGATGGCAGTTCATTTCCACCATATTCGGTATAGGGGGCATTATCCAGCCGCACTCGCCAAATAGAGAAACCCCATTGTTTGAATCGCACGCATTTTCATCCGTTGCACCCCAGAATGCAGGGTAGGCGGGACAAAGCGGGCCCGTGGGTTACCCTGTGGATTCACCTCGCGTATTCACGTTACTACTAGAATCTGCCGTCAGGGTTTTTGTATTGCTGGAACCGCAGGCCCATCACTGTGTATTCTCCACTTGTACTCAGCTTGACAGTTATATGTGGCCATGTCCTCAACTCTCAAACGAATAATTTTCACCGTAAATGTATTTTCCGCTTTATTGGACGACACAACAAACCGTCCACCTGTTGTGATCGGTTGCCGTTTAGCACCGGGTTGCGCTTGCTTGAAGAAACGTCCTACATTATATTCGTACCTGCCAATGGAACCTTCTTGGAAAAGGCAGGTGATGGTGACGGACTGACACTGTTTTCCAGTCACCGCATTCGGGCTCTGGGTCACTGACTGACTGGAGGAGTCTGTAGATTAAACACAGGGAGAGGTGAGTGGGAATTCGATTCGAACCACGGAAGAAGGGTAAATCGCGGACAGTGTTTGGAATTCAGGTCGGAGTGGAATCGAGTTGTGTTATGTTAAACCCTCAATGTGAGGGAGTAGGGGACCGGTACTCACGGCGTAAGCAGAGTGACAGCACAAAAAACAGGAGGATTCCCATCGCGCTTTCTCAGGGAATAAATAGTTTGCGTGACGAGAGGCTGGAAACCAGGTCGCCAGACAGATCCTGCAGCCTATCCCGGAGAACTGAGCGGGGACCTCTGCTGGCCTGTTGGTTTCGGTGCGGGTGGCGTCCTGGGAATTTTTGAAAACATTCCAATCAATGTGCGAGGAGATAGACAGTTTGAGAAGGGGACCGTTACGCCTGCTGATTTGTTTGGTAGCCTGGAATCTGATGTGCAACATTTGATATGTCTCTGACGTTTCTCTGACGTTCAGTAGACCATTTGAACCATTCAGGGTTCTGAACATATTGGGGGGGGGGGGGGGGGGGGAAGTAGATAGGGTGAACGCACAGTCCCCGCTCCAATCGGGCAGGAGATATAGAAGTGTGCAAACTCACACCTCCAGATTCAGGGAGATTGTCTTCCCAGCGGTTATCAGGCAACTGAACCACCCTGCCACGACTAGAGAGCAATCCTGCAGTACTATCTACCTCATCGCTGACCCTCTGATTAACCTTATCGGACTCTGATGGCTTTATTATGCACTTAACTTTATTCCATTATCATGTAGCTGTACACTGTGAATGGTTCGATTGTTACCATGTAATTTCTCTCCACTGATTAGTTAGTATGCAACAAACGTCTTTCTCTGTACCTTGGCATAAGCGGAGGTGTTTTGTCAGCAGAGGGCAGCCGCTCCCCTGTGCAACTCCGCAATAATGCAGGAAGGCCAGTGCAAGGCCTGTCTGTTTGTTTGATGAGAGGCTGTACGGCCAAAGGTGGTGGGAATCGCTGCACCGCGGCTTATAACATCGACGAAAGATCAATGCGAGGCCACAGTCTGGCTGGGTACCGGTATAATTCCTACTGTCAATGATCCAGTGGAAGGTAACACACAGATTGCAATTAATGCAGTCACCAGCAGGGATGGAGAAACACAGAAACACAGAAAATAGCTGTAGGCGTAGGTCACTCTCCTTTCGAGACAGCACTGCATTCAATATGATCCAGGAATTTGGGCACTGGAGGTGGGGTAGCTCTGTTGGTGAGGGATGAAATGGACGCCCTTGCGAGGGTTAACAGAGGGACTGACTGAAATCAGGTTGGTTCTGGAACACAAGAAATTGAGTTTGTAGAGTGCCTCTGAGATGGATTCTTAAAGCGGCTTGCATTGGAGCCTACAAGAGAGAAGGCAATTCTGGATTTAGTGTTGTCTAATCCACCAAATTTAGTAGGGGAAATCTAGGTAAGGAACCGCAAGGAGGTAGTGACCATAATATGATAAGTTTTAATCTGCAATTTGAGAGGGAGAAGGTTAAATCAGAATTGTTCAGTGTTGCGGTTGAACAAAGGGGACTATGACGGCATGAGAGAAAAGCTGGCCAAGGTCGACTGGAAAATGATTCAAACAGGAATGACGGAGAAACAGCAATAGCAGGAATTTCTGTCCATTATGCAGAAGATGCAGGATCATTTCAGTCCAAATATGAAGAAATATTCTAAGGGGACTAAGAGGCAACCGTGGAAGGATGTTGCGGACGGTATAAAACTAAACGAAAAGATGTATAAATAGCAAAGAATGGCGGGAGCTAGATGATTGGGAAACATCAGAAGTAACAGAAAGGGCAATACGGTGTGAAAAGATGAAGTACAAAGGTAAGCTCGCCAGGAATATAAAGAAGGGCTGTAAAAACACATTTAGGTATGTTAAGAGAAAAAGATTAGGAAAGGTAGCTGTGGGTCCCTTGACAGCAGAAAGAGTTAAAATTATTATGGGGAACAAGGAAATGTCAGGAGAGTTGAACATGTACTTTAGTTCCGTTTTCGCTAAGTAAGAAACAAACATCTCACAGATGTACTAGAAGACTAGTGAGACGTATTACAGAGTCCTAGCGAGACCACATCTGGAGTATTGTGTGCAGTTTTGTTCCCCTAATTTGAGGAAGGACATTCTTGCTATTGAGGGAGTGCAGCGTAGGTTACAAGGTTAATTCCAGGGATGGCGGGACTCTCATATGCTGAGAGAATAGAGCAGCTGGTCTTGTACCCTCTGAAGTTTAGAAGGATGAGAGGGCATCTCATTGAAACATATAAGATAGTTAAGGGCCTGGACACGCTAGAGGCAGGAAACATGTTCCCGATGTTGGGGGAGTCCAGAACCAGGGGCCACAATTTAAGAATAAGGAGTAAGCCATTTAGAACGGAGACGAGGAAACACTTTTTCTCATAGAGAGTGGTGAGTCTGTGGAATTCTCTACTCCAGAGGGCAGTGGAGGCGGGTTCTCTGGGTGCTTTCAAGAGTGAGCTAGATAGGGCTCGTAAAAATAGCGGAGTCAGGGGATATGGGGAGAAGGCAGGAACGGGGTGCTGATTGGGGATGATCAGTCATGATCACATTGAATGGCGGTGCTGGCTCGAAGGGCCGAATGGCCTACTCCTGCACCTATTGTCTATTGTCTATTGTCTATAAGACAGACGATCTCGGGAGACGGAGAAACTGAAAGAAATTTGCATTGGGCGATAAATAGTAAGATTAAACGAGAACTTACCAGTTCGAAGTTTGATCTGTATTTTATGAGGAGTAACGTTGAGGGAATAATAATATAATAATAATAATATATCTTTTATTGTCATTGCACGTCAGTGCAACGAGATTTAGTGTGCAGCTCCACTGATGTACAAGAAAGGTAAATAAATACAATACATAAATAAGCAGGCTGAATTGATTGACGTGACCATCTGAGGGAGACTGTCCAAAGGGAGTGGGGGGGGGGGGGGGGGGGCACTCATTAGGGCCGGTTCCGAGCCGCAATTGCTCTTGGGATAAAACTGTTCCTGAGTCTGGAGGTTCGGGCGTATGAGGCCTTGTAACGTCTGCCGGAGGGAAGTAGTTGAAACAGACCGTGGCAGGGGTGTGATGAGTCTTATGGATGCTGAGGGCCTTCCTGAGGCACCGCGTGTGGTAGATGCCCTCCAAGGCTGGTTGCTCTGTCCCGATGATCTCTCCTCTCCGCCTCCGTGCAGCTGAGATACCACACAGAGATGCCATACGTTAGTATGCTCTCTGTGGTGCAGCGGTAGAACGTTGTCAGCAGCTGTTGGGACACTCTCTCCACACTTTCCCCGTAAATGGAGATTGGGGCGTATTCTCCAGAATGGGACCTCCTGAAGTCAATAATCAGCTCCTTGGTCTTGGAGGTGTTTAGTGCCAAGTTGTTATTGGCGCACCAGTCCGCCAGGTTCTGCACCTCCGCTCTGCAGTTTGTTTCATCACCGTTGGTGATCAGCCCAATCACTGTTGTGTCGTCTGCAAACTTCACGATGGTGTTGGTGTCGAATGCAGGGACACAGTCGTGAGTGAAGAGGGAGTAGAGCATGGGGCTTAGAACACAACCCCGTGGTGTGCCGGTGCTCAGGGTGATGGTGGAGGACAGGTGCGGGCCCAGGCTCACTGCCTGCGGTCGCTCCGTGAGAAAGTTCAGGATCCAAGCGCATATCGGTGAGCTGAGGCCTAGCTGGTGGAGTTTGGTGGTGAGCTTGGTGGGGATGACTGTATTGAATGCAGAGCTATAGTCAATGAAGAGCATCCTCACATACGTCCCCTGTCTGTCCAGGTGAGTCAGGACAGTGTGAAGGGCCAGAGAGATGGCATCCTCTATCGATCTATTTGCCCTGTATGCAAATTGATGGGAGTCCAGTGAGGCAGGGATGCTGGATTTAATATGGGAGAGGACCAGCCTTTCGAAGCACTTCATAGGGATTGGAGTCAGGGCAACCGGCCGGTAGTCGTTGAGGTTGGTGATTTTGGACTTTTTCGGCACCGGCACTATGGTGGCTGTTTTCAGGCACTTGGGGACCGTTGCCAGAGATAGAGATAGATTGAAGATTCTCGTGAATACCTCCGCCAGCTTTCCAGCACAGTCCTTTAATACTCTTCCCTGTACTCCATCCGGGCCTGCAGCCTTGCGTGGATTGATCCTACGCGGAGCGCACTGTACCTCCTGAGTGCTCAGTGTTAAGGCCTGTCCCTCCGCTATGGCCGGGGTTATTCCACGCCTGGTGGTGTTGCCAGTATCGAACCCGGCAAAGACGGTATTTAGTTCGTTGGCCAGTGCGATATCACCGTGGGGGCAGGCGGTGCTGCTCTTGTAGTCAGTGATGTCCCTGACATCCTGCCACATGCTTCTGGTGTCCGCGGTATTCAAGTGGTCTTCTACCCGTTGCCTGTGGATGACTTTGGCCTTTTTTATGCCTCTGTTCAGGTTCGACCTGGCCGCACTGTAGGCAGAAGTGTCCCTGGATTTAAAGGCGCTGTTGCGTGCCCTTAGCAGATCCTGAACCTCCTTGTTCATCCAGGGTTTCCGGTTTGGGAACATCTTTATTTGCTTGTCCACTGTGACAGTCTCCACACAGCAGTTGATGTAGGAGAGCACAGTGGATGTGTACTCTTCCAAGTCTATCTCTGCACCACTGGTAGCCTGTTGTGCAAACTGGTCCCAGTCGGTGCGATCAAAACAGTCCTGGAGTTGTAGGGTGGCGTCCTCGGGCCATATTTTGACCGTCCTTATTGCAGGTTTGGTCTTGCGGATGAGGGGTCTGTATGCAGGCAGTAGAAACAGTGAGAGGTGATCGGATTGTCCCAGGGATGGGCAGGGGAGAGCTCTGTATGAGTCCTTGATGTTGGTGTACACTTTATCCAACGTGTTTGAGCTCCTGGTAGGGCACTGCACATGCTGGTGGAATTTGCGCAGTGTGGCACGTAGGTCGACCTGGTTAAAGTCCCCTGCAACAATGAAGGCACCGTCGGGGTGAGCATCCTGCTGCTTACTGATGGCCGAGTGCAGCTGTGCTAGCGCTAGGTTAACATTAGCCTGTGGTGGGATGTATATGGCCATGATGATAACCACAGTAAACTCCCGAGGCAGGTAAAACGGTCTACATTTAAGCAGCAGGTATTCCAGGTCTGGGGAACAGTAGCTCTCTACTGCAGTGTGGTTGGTGCACCAGTCATTGTTGATGTAGATGCAGAGCCCGCCATCCTTGCTCTTACCGGAGTCCTTTGTTCTATCAGCACGATGCAGTGACCGGTTGGTCAGGTCCACAGCCCCATCGGGAACCAGCGCGCTGAGCCAGGTCTCTGTGAAGATCAGCACACAGCAGTCTTCCAGGGATCGCTGGGTGTTGATCCAGAGCCTTACCTCATCCAGCTTGTTGGTGAGTGACCGGACATTCGCCAGAAAGACGCTTGGGAGCGATGGTCTTTGTGGAGCCCTCCGTAGCCAGTCCTTCACCCCCGCTCGCCTTCCACGTTTCTGCTTCCGTTCCCGGCGCTTGCTCCGTCTCCTGCCCTCCGGAGTGGTGATCCAAGGGGCTTTCCTGCCCAGCTCCGACGGGACGGTAAGGGTACTGTAGTACTCACAAGCCAGGTTCTCGCAGCCACGTCCGATGCTGAGTAGTTCCGAGCGGCTCCATGTGCGACCAGTCGGGATTGCGATGCGGGTCTTGGTTTCCCTCGTCCTGTAGGTGAGTTTCTTCTTATGGTTCCTGGGGTTTCCGGGGTTACTAGGGTTCCTATGGGTTCTAGGGGTTCTGGGGTGTTTAATTACCTTGTTTTTCCAGCCGCGTTCGGTACCGGGCTGCTCCGAGTAAACTCGGGCTTGGGAGCGCAAAGCCGCTGCGTCTGGACGCGCCACCATCTTCCGCAATATATGAAGAACCCGCCAGTACGCACGTGTGTATTCTTCAAAGCAGCGGAGTGAATCACAGATACCTGTAATGACTTAAGCATAGTAAGATTAGAGAAAATATACCAGTTGTGTTTATGATCAAGGGTGGGAGCGGAGGGCATGTATTCCCTCAACGTTACTCCTCATAAAATACAGATCAAACTTCGAACTGGTAAGTTCTCGTTTAATCTTACTATTTACTTCGGAGTCACGTGAGTGACTACATGAAGATTTCAAAGCTCTGTGATTCAAGCCGTGGAACGAGTCCATCATCACGTCTGCCTTGGTTTTGGGGAGACTAGTGATAACATATTGAACATCAATATGATATATATAAATAACCATAAAGTTAATAATAATTGATAGCCCCTGTTTTTTGGCGTAAATTATGGTACAGAAACTTAACAATGTTTCTGAAAAATTCAAGTTTCCATTACTGGTCAGTTATAATCTTTAGAATGTTCTTTCCGATGGTCATCCTGCAGTCCAGAGGATTTTATCCATAGGAACCTCCAATTTAAATGCTGCCGACGTTGCTGCAGCCTGGTGGAGTGAGATTTTAACCCAGTTAGTGTTTACACCATCTTTTGTCAATACTATGTTAGCAATTTAGCTGGCCTGGCCTGTTATTCTTTAATGAAGCTGTCTGTCGTTGATGAGAAGTTCCTCTTCTGTGCCACTGATGGTCTGGGTTTGTTCCATGTATATTTGTAGATGTCTCACAACACAGTCAATCATCTGTAGGGTAGGCTCTAAAAAATGTTATTTTAAGGCCTGCTGACCCCTGTCTGTTTAGTTCCCTAATTCCTGAATATAGAAGTGTAAGTTGCCAGGTGAACTGGTCAAGGTATCCAGCCTTAATTTGGTAGGGACTGAGTCATTAGTGCCGTGACCTAGGCCATCAGCATGACAGTTTTGTAAAATGTCAAAAACTGTAATGACAGCGCTGTGGCTGGAGCCCAGTTCTTTAACAACGTTAAGACGATGCTGATGTCCCATATTTGGGAATACCTGGTCTTTGGGGAATTCCCATAAAAAGTGTCCCTCATAAGCTGTTGTTCCGTTCTCTTGCCATAGGTAAGTAGATGGGCCACTTCTGGCACAGTTGATGTCACTAATACTAAGCCCCTGTAGGTTAACAAAGCTTCCTAACAGGCTGGATGATGTATTATGGTTGCAACACATCTCCCATTAGTTTATGTATTTTAGACATTGTCTTTCGGATGATTGCCTGTGGCCCGCTGTGATCATGTCCATTGCTCTGGCCGTCTGTTTTGGATGGAATTGCATGGTTCTAATCTCATTCCCAGTACCACCTAGAACCATGGTTGGGTAGGTCAGTCGGGTACTATTAAAACACCAGACGCAGAGACTCGTAGTATTTCCCTTAGTATACCCCCCCCCCCCCTCCTGATGAGGTTGCCAAATTGTGTTGGCCAGATTGGTACATGATGTAGATTCCCTTTCACCCATGTGGTTGATATGTGCTACCACAGTAGTGGTGTTAATTTATAATCTAATAACCTGTTTAATATATTCCAGAGCAACATGACTTTAGGCCATGAAAAAACACCCAACATTTCCAGGTAGTTATGTCCAGTGTTAGTAATAATGATGCTTGCTGTGTATTCCATCTTCCTCCACAGCTGGAGATGGAATTGGTAACACCCCATCCTAGTGCATAGTATCCATATGTAGGACCATAGACTGGTTGCTGACAATGATAGTATTGGAGCAATGCCCAATGTAATCTTTCCACCATTTAGTTCCAATATGGCTTCTGTATGGCTTCATCATTCTATCGAAATGATCACCATTAATTTTAAGAGCTCATATTTTGGCCCTCTGTAAATCTTTATAATGTAAGGGTCTGAATTATGTGGCTGGAAACCATATGTTGCCAATATTCTTGCTACCAGTCTGATGGATGGTTTATCCTCATGTCAATGATTTTGCTGTATGCCTCTATTAAGCTTGTAACCTCTGTTGGCAAAGTTACTGACATTAGGAACTGAGTTAATGGTGAACCCCAAATAATCCCTTTAGTTTGAAGGCTTTAATTTTGATTTAATTGGATGGATAATGATCCTAGTTTCCAAATGATTGTTAAGTGGCTGTTACCGTTTGTTCAGCCCGTCCTAAATTTCCACACAATTAGTATGTCATCCAAAGAAGCCATTACCATTGTGTGGCTGGTTGTCATATTGTGTAAATAACCTAGGTGCTAATGTAAACACATTAGGTAGTGCTCTATACTGCTAGAGCTGAGCCATCCAATTAGATAAAAATAACGTCCGTGGTCACCTGTTATGGGTACTGAAATTGTAAGCATCCTTTGAATCAATGCTTGCCATTTTCGTTCTTAAAACGAATATACTTAACAATAGAAAAGGTTTCTGTTCTTAAAACGAATATATCGTTTTATTTATTTTTCACTTTTTTAAAAAAAAATCTTTTCTATTTATTTATTTATTAATTTAATTTTATAATATGGTCCCTAGATAATGGACATATCGGACATTTAAACTGATAAGAACAGATATTATACTTGATCTTAGCCAAAAAGCCGAGATCTGATCTATGATTGATGCGTCAAGCGCCATATCCTATTTTGTTAGGAAGGGAATGCGTAGATAATAATTCTTCCCTTGCATTGCAGCTAAAACCCCATCTCTTGCTGATGTCCAGTGTTTGTATCCCATATGACATATTTGGTAATAGGTGATTATGTCTGGATACGAGTAGTGTGCACGGCTGCCCAGCCAGCAGCTGTCTGTCTCTTCATCTTTTTATTTTTTATTTTAGTTAGTTAAGTGTTTTGTTGGAGGTCTAGACTTTTTTTATGTGGGGGGCGGGGGGGTGGGGGAAGGGGGAAACTACCTTTCAGTGTCCCTACCTGGTCGGAGAGGCAGCTTTTCTCCGGGCTGCAGCTTCGACCTCGCGGCCTACCAGCGGGCCTGGAGCGGCGTTTCCTGTGGGGGACCGCCCAGAACCACGGCTTTCGGCGGCGGCCCAGTGCTAGCGCGGAGCGGGCGATGCCTTGCCTGGCTCGCCGCGCTGGAACTCCGGTGAGCTGAGACCGCCGGGTAAATCAGCGCGGAGCTGCGGGACTGTGGAGCGACCAGCTGCGGGCGGCGGCGCTGAACTTAACATCGGGAGCCTGGGATCTCGCGACGAGATCGCCAGTTGTGGAGCTCCTTCCGGCGCGGCCTTGTTGGCTTTGGAAGCCGCGGCCTGCAGTACGGAGACGGCCGTTCCAGGGTTCCCAAGCAGCTGAGAGGACTCTCCCGACGCCGGAGCAACATCACCCGGCGAGAACGGCCAGGAACATCGGGCCTCCGTTGAGGCAACTGTGGAGGCCTCAATAGGCCCGACTATGGGTGAACTGGGGTAGGGGCCTGGACTTTGTGCCTTCCCTCATGGTGGGAGCCATTGTGGGGGGATGTTCTATGTGTTTAAGACTCTCATTGGTGTTATGTCTGTATTCTTTTTTTGTGTGCTGCAAAATGGCAAAAAGCATTTCACTTCACTACACCTGGGTGTATGTGAATGTGACTAATAAAATACCTTTGACCTTTGATAGATCGGCATCTGGTGTTACATATCGTGTAGAAACATCAGCAAATACTATAGCCCAATATCCATTTGGTGTTCGCCTCCAAATTCCTCTCTCGATATATCAGCTGGACTAGAAGATTATGTGTTGTAAAATTCTATTGTG
Organism: Amblyraja radiata; assembly: GCF_010909765.2. Taxonomy (NCBI): domain Eukaryota; kingdom Metazoa; phylum Chordata; class Chondrichthyes; order Rajiformes; family Rajidae; genus Amblyraja; species Amblyraja radiata. The sequence goes on along the minus strand of NC_045970.1, from coordinate 58,269,246 downwards.
TATCCCCGGATACTGTTTAAGATAGGAGTGTCAAAAAGTTATTTATTCGATGTCTTCTCGCACCAACCTCCTTGCTTCCTTCTGGTTTTACTGTTTTCTTCTGGATCCCCGAGGCCGTGTGTTGTGGGTGTACACATCTTCCAGCATAGGGGCGATACCTTTGAGGATGATGTTTGGACGATTAGATGAGCTCCAGTTTGGCTTCATTGTCCAACTCCTTGACCTTCTAGATGGGTCACCCCCAAATAAAAAGATTTTGCTAGGAGGTTTCGTGTTTACACAGGCCCGCGTCAATCCCGGTTGGATGTAACCAGATGCATAAATTGATTAGTTTAGTACATTCAGGGATTTACAATCCCCGCTGGCAAGTGACAGCTATGGTGTCAGCTGATGTTTGCCCCTGCAGTAGATAGAAAACATATGGTCTAAGCTGGCTTCTAACCTGGTTTGTAGGTCTTTCCCAGCAAGCTTTACTCACAGCTGTACTGTTGTTCCCCCTGAAACATAGACAGACATTCCCGTGTGACTTCCCAGATGGGAATGGAATTTGTCAGTAAATTTTTGGACTGCTAAATCCTTCAGTCACAACATACGTATTCCTGTATTTCTATCAGGAAAGGACCAATAATGCACTCTATGTACTTTGTGACTTAGAAAAGGCATCATCTCATTGTTACAGCTCTTACATCTGTTTACCTGTCCAGGGTTTGCCCTAGACTTGACCCCAGCACTCTTCTGACAGAAGAGTCTACTGGGGAGAGGGAAGCATGATTATAGCCCTATAGAAAAGGGGCTGCTTCCTTCTCCCTGAGTCTGTCTTTTCCTCAACCACTTCCCTGTAATAGTAGAAGTGAAATACAGCCCTGTATAAGGTGCTGCTATGGGACTTACCCACTGGAGGATTTATTCTTGGATCTGCATCACTGCAAAACGGTATGTTCTCGCAGGTGCAGGCTCCGCAGTGCCAATGCGATGCAGTGTACACGGTCACTGTGCCGCCTGTATCCCCGTTGGCCTGCGGTGCTCCAAAGCGCGCTGCAGTGCTCACAGCACTGAGCCGCCCGTACTGCCGTTAGCCTGCGGTGCTCCAACGCGGTTCAGTCCCTCGGGGAGCTGGCCGCTCGCAACCCGCAGGTATGGCAGTTTTAACGCTGTGCAGTGCTTCCCGCACTGTACCGCTCCTTCTCTACTTGGGCCTGCGGTGCTCCAATGCGGTGCAGTCCTCTCGGGGAGCTGGCCGCTCGCAGCCGCAGGTCTGGTAGTTTTTACAAACGCGGTGCAGTGCTTCCTGCACTGTGCCGCTCCTTCTCCACTTGGGCCTGGGGTGCTCCAACGCGGACCAGTCCTCTCCGGGGACTGGCCGCTCGCGACCCAGGCCCAGCGGCTCCAACGCGTACTCGGTGCTCTCGGGCATTGACCGCTTGCCGCTATTTTTAGTGCTGCCACAGAGGGAGTACAGAGAAGGTTCACCAGACTGATTCCTGGGATGGCAGGACTTTCATATGAAGAAAGACTGGATAGGCTCGGCTTGTACACGCTGGAATGCATAAGATTGAGGGGGGATCTTATAGAAACTTACAAAATTCTTAAGGAGTTGGACTGGCTAGATGCAGGAAGATTATTCCCGATGTTGCGGAAGTCCAGAACTAGGGGTCACAGTTTAAGGATAAGGGGGAAGTCTTTTTGGACCGAGATGAGAAATTCATTTTTTACACAGAGAGTGGTGAATTTCTGGAATTCTCTGCCACAGAAGGTAGTTGAGGCCAGTTCATTTGGCTATATTTAAGAGGGAGTTAAATGTGGCCCTTGTGGCTAAAGGGATCAGGGGGTATGGAGAGAAGGCAGGGATGGGATACTAAGTTGGATGATCAGCCATGATCATATCGAGTGGCGGTGCAGGCTCGAAGGGCCGAATGGCCTACTCCTGCACCTATTTTCTATGTTTCTATGTTTCTATCCCTTGTTTCGTTTAGCCCTAAGGGCTAAATCTAACTCTCTCGTGAAAACTTCCCGTGAATTGCCCTCCATTGCCTTCTGTGGTAGAGCATTCCACAGATTCACAACTCTCTGGGTGAAACAGATTTTTCTTATCTCAGTCCTAAGTTGTTTTGGGCCCTGTTGAGACCACATTTGTGAATGATTTGGTCTCCTAATTTGTGGAAGGACTTGATTGCTATTGAGGAAGTGCAGCGTCGGTTCTCCAGGTTAGTTCCCGCGATGGCGGGACTGGCATATGATGAAAGAATGGGTTGAGTGTGCTTGTATTCACTGGTATTTTGAAGGATGAGAGGAGATTTTATAGAAACATACTATTCTAAAAGGGTTGGATGGGCTAGATGCAGGAAACATGTTCCCGATGTTGGGGGAGTCCAGAACAGGGAGTCAAAGTTTAAGAATAAGGAGAGGTAACTTTGGACTGAGATGAGGGAAATTCTATTTTTACCCAGAGAGTTGTGAATCTGTGGAGTTTTCTGCCACAGAATATAGTGGAGGACAATTCACTGGATGTTTCAAGAGAGAGTTAGATTTAGCTCTTGGGGCTGAAGGAATCAAGGGATATGGGGAATAAACAGGAACGGGGAACTGATTTAGATGATCTGCCATGATCACATTGAATGGCGGTTCTGGCTCGAAGGACCGAATGGCCTACTCCAGCACCGATTTCTCTCTTTCTATGTTTCTTAATGGCCTACCACTTATTCTTAAACTGGGACATCTGTTTCCGGACTCTCCCAATATCCGGAACATTTTTCTGCATCTAGCCGGTCCAACAGTCTTGCTAGTGAGGGAATGCAGCGTTCGTTCACACGGTTAATTCACGGGATGGTGGGGCTGTTAATTGCTGAGAGAATGGAGCGACTGAGCTTGCACACTCTGGAATTTGGAAGAATGAGAGGGGATCTTATTTAAACGTATAAGGTTATTAAGGGTTTGGACACGCTAGGGTCTCGAACCATGTTCCCGATGTTGGGGGAGTCCAGAATTAGGGGGGCACAGTTTAAGAATAACATGATTTTGAGTATTACAGGGAAAACAGTAGATGTTTGTTCAAAAGTGTGTAAGTAATGTCCACAGGGATGTAATCTCGTTGCCTGTTTTTCCCTTTATATACATTATAAATATGCCAGATATTTGTTTCTTTCGCTGACAACCGCTGAGCGGCAGCACAATGAGTGATCGCCTGGACCCTCGCATTAAAATGCACGATATTCCGATCTAGGTAAAAATAGGACTTGTGTATTATCCGATTCTGGCAGCAATCGGTATCCCTGGTAGGTAATTGTCGGCACATCTCATGTTAGAAAAGCGCAGAATATTAAAGGTTAAGAGGACATAGCGAGTAGCCCAGCAGGGGTTAGGGCGGCACGCTGGCGCAGCGCTAGAGCAACTGTCTTAAAGCGCTTGTCTGTACGGAGTTTGTACGTTCTCCCCGTATCCTTTTGTGTTTTCCCCGAGATCTTTGGTTTGCTCCCACGCTCAATAAAAGTAAAATAAATAGTCCCTTGTGTGTGTCGGCTGTTGTGAGTGTGCGCGATCGGTGCGGATTAGGTGGGCCGGTGGTCGTGTTTTCGCGCTGAATCCCTAAACTGAAATAAAGTAAGCGATATCCACCTTAGGAGCGAGGTAGCGCGTTGGTATATGTGATGGATGCCGCTCATTGAAGCTGGCAGAAATGTAGCCCTCACGGCTTTTTACTAAAATCAATGCCCGTATTGATTTTACTACGTCGCCTATCTATGGCCTCCAGAGATATTACTTGCGCCACTGAGATACTGCAGCAATGGCTCTTGTCAGGTGCAGTACACAGGTCCGCCCGCTGTTCGGCAGAAAACACTTGCCCGTTATGTTGTTAGCCGTGTTTGTGAAGGGCGTTTGTAATTATATTTACTGCGCTTCACTGAATCCCTTTCCTTGGCCTCGTGTTGTGAGATGCATTCTCGAAAGGCCCAATGGAAAACAGACCGCGTTAATCCAGACCACGATTGACTCAATGACCCGACGCAAAAGTCGCCCACGTCTCAGCAATAAAAACGACACTGCGCATTTGAATGTACCATTATGAAATTGAAATCACATATTGGATATTTGGGGGATCCCCTCTTAATTCTGGTTTGATAGACGGTACTTTGGATTGCTAATTCCATTGTTTTTAGAGACACTGACTGACCGCTTGAAAATATTCTATATTTTACATCAAAATCAAACGATTGGCATAATGTTGTGAAGGTTAGTACAAAAGGCAATCCCACTAATCTTGGTAAGTGGAATTTTAACCATTTGCAGATTAAATTCCTGATTTCCAAAATCGGATTGCCTCTTGTACCAATATATTCATCTTTATGTAATTATTTTCTACATAAAGCAATCCCACTACTTTTGGTAATCAGGAATTTAATAATTTACTGAATGAACATCTTTCTGGCAAACGATTGACAGATGATTGACCCAAATATTGATTCGTTAAATAAACAGTCTCTACCACTGGCGACACCGGTTTAAATTACTCTGTCTGCTCTCTCCCACCAACCTGTACACCACACAATTAATCAGTTTCTGTTTTCACTCTTTCCCATTGAATCTGATGGCGATTGTGATCCTGTCCCGTGGCATGTGCGGCCTCTCCAAGTGCATCACTCGTTACATGGTAGCCATGGCTACCGCGGACCTCTCTGTGATTTTCTGTGAGGGGATATGTCACCGGATTGCTGATATGTATTGGTGGCATGCCTCCTTGCCCTACACTCCTGTGTGCAAAATATCCATCTACCTTGCATCGGTCACCGTGAATTGTTCTGTATGGTTAACAGTCGCTTTCACCTTTGATCGCTTTGTTGCGATTTCAACTCAGAAAATTAAAACCAAATATTGCACCGACAGAACCGCGATGATTGTTATCCTGACAGTGAGCACGTTCATCTGTCTCAAAAATCTACCCTTGCCCTTTGCATACACTTCTTATCTCGGAATGGGTGGAGAGCACGGCTGCCTCAAAAGCGTACATGTTTACGTTCATACTGAATGGTTGGTCTTCTCTTGGGCCGAACAGTTGTTCACCCCGGTGATTCCATTCTGCCTGATTTTGTTGTTTAACGCGCTCACCGTCAGACGTATTTCCGTGGCCAGTCGGGTCCGCAGGAACCTCCGGGACCTCAGCGGTGGCGAGAAAAAGAAAGACCAGGAGATGGTGAACCGCAGACGGTCGGTCGTTTTACTTCTGGCAATCTCGAGCTCCTTCATCCTGCTCTGGGCCACAAGTGTTGCACATTTCATTGCGTATCGAAGTTTAAAACTGTTTATGCGCAAGGCCTGGGGAAACCCTTTGGCCGCATTGGAAAGGGTTGGACTGATTCAATTCAACTTTAATGTCATTGCACAAATACTGAGTATGGGTACAACGAAATGCAGTTTTGCGTCAGTCCGTAGTAGTGCAATATAGAAATAAAAAAAAAAGAGGATACAGAACAATAAAAAACACAGAATAATTAAACAATGGGGACGGAGGGACCGGAGGATCTATCGACGGGACTCCGAGTTCAGCAATGCGACGGTATGATTGTAGAAGCTGTTCCTCATCCTACTGGTACGAGACCTGAGGCCCCTGTACCGCCTCCCTGATGGGAGGAGGGCAAACAGTCCATGGTTGGGGTGGGAGGGGTCTTTAATGATCTTCCCAGCTCGTTTCAGACACCGTTTTCGGTGTAGGGCATCCATGGCAGGGAGCGGGGCACCGATGATGTGCTGAGCGGTTTTCACCACCCGTTGTAGTGCCTTCCTGTTCGCAACTGATGCTTCAGTTGCTGAGCTCCTGCACCAACACGGCCATTTACACCGTGACCCAGAGCAAGTTCAGAGAGGAGCTGTTCCGTGTGCTAACTTATCCGATCATTTGCACTGGAAAGATATTTAAATCGGTAAAGTGTAAGTTAAAATAATATAACAAAAACGAGTGACCAGCTGGTCTTCATGCGTTGCTTTGCTGTAGGGTCTATATGAAATAACAGCATTTAATGTGTTGACATTTTATGTCCATTCGCCCTGTCGGACACGCCCAGCTGCTTAGTAGGTTCATGGGCTCAATTAATTCTCACCTCTTGTAGGTTTTCCCATGTGCCCCGTTCAATCATCCAACTTCTGTGTTTTCACGAATAAGTATACATATGCCTGGAACATATTGTTTTCAAAACGAGTGAAGATTTTCAGTTGAATAGGTTCAACGTGTTGTTTGATGATTTCCTTTCATCATTGAAAAAACGTACCATTGCTCATTGACGAGGTTTTCGGTTTAAAGAGAATCTGCTGTTTTAGCAGCGGATTGTGTAAAGTTTCATACAGATACCGTGATTAAAATACATTCTGTATGCGGAAAACTTCTATCGAAAGTAAAGCTATAGGTGAGGAGAGCCAGAAATACAAAATCATGAGATGAATATATGGGTTAGATGCACAGAGTCGTTTGCCCAGAGAATCGACTTCCAGAGGACATAGGTTCAAGGAGAAGGGAAACATATTTAATAGGAATCCGTGGGGAAATATTTTCATATAAAGGGTGGTGGGTGTATGGAACAAGCTGCCACTGGAGCTAGTCGAGGCTGGGACTATCCCATCGTTTAAGAAATAGTTAGACGGGTACATGGATAGGAGAGATTTGGAGGGATATGGACCAAGCGGAGGCAAGTATCTGGGATATTGTTGGCCGGTGTGGCCGAGTTGTGCCTAAGGTCCTGATACCACACTGTATCACTCTATGACCCTGTGATTGTATGATCCTATGTACGGTAACAAATCAATTTCCGCATTTACCTTTACGTTCTTCCGGTGGGCAAACATTTTAACACCTGTTCCCATTCCCATATAAACCTTTCTGTCGTTGTCCTCCTCAACTGTTCGAGCGAGGCCACGCAAAAAAATTGAGGAAAAAATGGAGGAACAGCGTCTCGTATGTCGCTTGATTCCCTGAGAGAAAACGGCGAATGACACACCAGTTAGTCCAACATCGGTAGTGGGGAAACTGGTTGAATCAGTTATTAAAGATGGGATAGCACCACATTTGGAAAATGGTGAAATTATTGGACAAAGTCAGCACGGATTTATGAAAGGTAAATCATGTCTGACGAATCTTATATAATTTTTCGAGGATGGAAGTAGTAGAGTGGTTAAGGGAGAACCAGTGGATGTGTTATATCTGGACTTTCAGAAGGCTTTCGACAAGGTCCCACATATGAGATTAGTATACAAACTTAAAGCACACGGTATTGCGGGTTCAGTATTGAAGTGCATAGAGAACTGGCTGGCAGACAGGAAGCAAAGAGTAGGAGTAAACGGGTCCTTTTCAGTATGGCAGGCAGTGACTAGTGGGGTATCGCAAGGCTTGGGGCTGGGACCCCAGCTATTACAATATATACTAGACCAAGTGCAGACCGGTTGGGTCTGTTCCCCCAACGTCCCTGTCCCTGTCCCTGTCCCTGTCCCTGTCCCTGTCCCTGTCCCTGTCCCTGTCCCTGTCCCTGTCCCTGTCCCTGTCCCTGTCCCTGTCCCTGTCCCTGTCCCTGTCCCTGTCCCTGTCCCTGTCCCTGTCCCTGTCCCTGTCCCTGTCCCTGTCCCTGTCCCTGTCCCTGTCCCTGTCCCTGTCCCTGTCCCTGTCCCTGTCCCTGTCCCTGTCCCTGTCCCTGTCCCTGTCCCTGTCCCTGTCCCTCACCCTTCCCCTGCCCCTCCGCCTCCCCCTCCCCCTCCGCCTCCCCCTCCCCCTCTACCACTCCCTCTCCGTCTCCGTCTCCGTCTCCGTCTCCGTCTCCGTCTCCGTCTCCGTCTCCGTCTCCGTCTCCGTCTCCATCTCTGTATCTGTCTCTGTCTCTCTGTCTCATTCACACACACACACACACACACACACACACACACACACACACTCTTCCCAGACTAATTGTGTTTCTGTAAATTCCAATATAATTTATCTTTGAAATCGTTCTCTTTTTTCCTTCCCTCGCAACGTGTAATCAATCCATACTACACTAAGGTTCTCGGTTAGCGCCCCAGATGTTCTGCAGTGCTGTGTGCCTGCATTCCGCCACGCTGAGGTTTTGGTACAGCTATCTCACTGCGCTGTGTCACTGTGCGATGCGCGGACTCATCCCACAGTAATACACAGCCCCGTCGCTCGGCAGAACTTCAGACAGCGTTAACTGACTGATTTTCTGGCCTGGATCGAGAGAACCAGAAATACGACCTTCCGCAGCCTCTTCCCTATCTTGCTTTCCTGAAGTGTGTCTTTGGAGCAGGAATTCCAGAGCCTGCCCTGGGAACTGTCGGTACCAGTGTACTGTGTACGAGCAGAATCCGGAATAAACGCAGTTAAGGGTGGCAGTGTCACCAGAAAGAGAGGATTGTTGAGGCGGACTCTGGGAACCCGCGGAAATTGATTCTGCAGAAAATAACAGAGGAATAGTTATTGTTTTAACATTGACTGTTAGAGACTGTGACACACAGAGAAACTAGTTACCGTCTTCGGTAGTTCATCACATTTTTGCTAAATGTATGGAAATGTTATTTATGGATCCTTTAATTGTTCCTTCGACGAGTGGAGTTATAATTTCGTTTAGGTTAGTTTATTTTGTATAGTTTGGTTTAGTTTAGATTAGTTCAGTTTAGTTCAGTTTAGTACAGTTTAGTTTAGGGACACAGCGCGGAAACGGGACCTTCGGCCCACCAAGACCGCGCCGCCCTGCAAACCCCGCACATTAACATTATCCTACACACACGATGGAATATTTACATTTATAGAGCGCCAATAACCCTTCAAAACTGTCCGTATTTGGAGTGTGGGAAGAAACCCTAGATCTCGGAGAAAGCCCACACAGATTATGGGGAGAACATACAAACTCCGTGCAGCCAACACCCGGAGTCGGGATCGAACTCGGGTCTCTAGTGCTAAACGCGCTGTTAGGCAGCACCTCTACCGTTACCGTTGCGCCACCGTGGAGAAAATCACTGACGAATATCCGCGAGGTCAAACTCTGATTATGAAAGTGAAATTGGAAATATTCCAGGCTGTGGGAACAGTCAAAGCAGACACAGGATAATAGTGGAGCTGATTCAGAGAGTCCGGATCCGGTGATTGAGACAAATTACCTTTGTCGGTTCTCTAACATTTTGTAATTGGTTCTTGGCGTTAAAACAATAGAACTAGTCATTCTCCCCACAGCTTGACTGAAGTGTATCCCTTCCTGGAAATAGTCAAGGTTCAACAGAGATGTATTGGCATTTAAGGCATAATGTCACAAGGTCATGTAATAGTAGTATAATTATGCAATTCGGCCCATCAGGCCCAATCCGCCATTCACCCTCAACCGCATTCGCCTGCCTTCTCCGCAATGTCAAAACCTCTGACGCCTCGACTAATCAAAAATCTACCTGTCGCTGCCTTATTTTTTCCCCTGACTTGGTCTCCACAGCCTTCTGTGTGTAACAACTGGAAGGTCATCGTTAAAGTGCAATTTACACAACCCGTGATAAATGCTTAGCCCTTTATGTATTAAGAGTTGTTTTTTTCCTTCACTGGGCCACGTCCTTCTGCGTTTTACTTTCATTTAATTGAAGAACAGTTTTGGTTTTCAATCTTGGTCGCCCGCTTTTTGCTGCTTGCGGTTCATATTTCCCCCTCCAGCCAACCGTTTCAACAGGTCTGCCAGCTGTCGTTTGATTTCAGTATGTGGAATGTTTACAGAGGTTTCAGCTTCACTCACAGCCCATCTACTCTCCCGCCAACCCCCCTCTGTTTCCCGGAGTAAGAAATAGATTGTTTCCCAGGCTTTCGCTCACAGCGGGCGTGGATCAATCCCATAGATTTTATGGGATAAATTCATAAGCCAGTTGTAATGATAAGGCGGTTAGCATGACTTCAATAGTTGTTTGAAGTCAAAGATTTTTGAAACGATTATTAAAAATGCGGTTCAGTGCTATCTTGAAGCACATGATAAAATCTGCGAAGTCAGCGAGGACTAGTCAAGGGGGGGGGGGGGGGGGGGGGTTCTTGCCCCACAAATCTGTTGAAATTGTTTTATGAAAGTAACAAGCAGCGTGGACAAAGGAAAGTCAGAAATGCAGCTTTCTTGGTGCAGGACGCGAAGCGGCTAATTAAAATTGTAGTAGTGGTGTTAGAGATAAGGTATCAGCATGGACAGAGGATAGGCTTTCGTTGCAGGGCACAATATTGGAATAAACGTGATATTTTCCGCTTGCTGCCTTTGACTAATGGGTCAATGTTGGGCTCACTACTTTCCCCGTTGTATGTTTACGATCTGTATGATGGAATTGATGGCTTTTGCGGCTGATATCGCGAACGATGCCTAACATAGGTGAAGGGGCAGGTAGTGATGAGTAAGCATGGAGTCTGCAGAGTTACTAGAACAGGTTGGAAGGGGGGGGGGGCAAATAAGTGGCAGATGGAATACTACACAGCACACTATACGGGCATGCACTTTGGCGGAAGGAATAACGGCGTCGACTATTTTTTAAATGGGGAGAGGATTCAAAAATGGAGGTGCAAAGGGACTTGGGAATGTTGGTGCGGGGATTCCAAAATGTGGATTTGCAGTGTGAATCGTAGTTCAGGGAGACAAATTAAATGTTAGCATTAATTTCGAGATGACTAGAATAAAAAAAACGGATCTAATGTAAATGGTAGATTTCATTAGGCACTGATTTGATCACATTTGGAATATCGCGAGCAGTTTTCGGTCCCGTATCTGAGGAAGGATATGGTGGCTTTGGAGATTGCCAAGCGGAGGTTTACGCGAATTATTTGGGGGGTCATTCGGTCGCGCATAATTGGCGTTTGCTAACTCCAAGCCTACACACTCTGGACTTGAGAAGGAAAATTTCTGATCACTCTGATCACTCTGATTGAGATTTGAGCAACATTGACATCGGCATTTCGTCCTCACGCTCCAAACTCGGATACTTTCCCACTTTTCTCTGAACTGACCGTTGCAACATATCACATTCTTCACCCACGCACTTCTCGTTTTCACTTCCAACGGCGGATTTCAATTTCCACGAGGGGCCAATGGCCTATCTCTGCTTCTATCCCTTATGGTCTTTGTCTTTGTTTTGGATGTGGGCATAGTTGTTAAGGCCAACAGTCATTACCCGTTAGAATCAAAAGTAACGATTCCAGGGTGATTAAATGTATTCTGTACCCACAACGGAACAGTGACATTCTTACTTGTAGATCCACACAGGCCCAGAAATGCAATATGCGTTATCAGATAACAGAGTCATAGAGTCATGGGGAGATATAACGCGGAAACAGGCTCTTCGGCTCACGTTGCCCAAGCCGGCCAACATGCCACAGCTACATTAGTGCCACCTGCCCGCGTTTCGTCCAAATCCATACAAACCTGGCCTGTCCATGTACTTGCCTAACTGATTCTTAAACAGTGGGATAGTGCCAGCTTCAACTATGTACTCTGGCAACTTGTTCTGTTCACCCACTACCCTCCATGTGAAAACGTTACCCCTGAAATCCTAATAAATTTTCCCCTTCAGCTTAAACCAGCGTTCGCCGGTCCTCGGCTCAGCTACTCTGCACAAGAGACTCTGCGTATTTACCCGATCTATTCTCCAATGATTCCGTACGATCACCCCATTCCTCACATAATGATATAAAAACGAACTGCATCAATTAATGGCCACAATCCCAGAGCAACCAAAAAAAACAAATCCTTTGTAGAACCAGAGACAATTATGAAAAGTTTATGAACACAAAGTGCTGCAGTAACTTGTAGACCAAGAGGGTGAATTGGCACAGTGTTTTGGAGCAAGCCGGCGGTTTGGTGGTAGGAATAACTCCGTGGGTCAGGCAGCATTTCAGGAGAACATTGATAGCCGACATTTGGCATCTAGACTTCAGAATCCGATGTCAGCATCCGCATTTACTTGTGTCTGCATAGACTTTCATAGCTGTGGTTAGCACGGTATGGTGTTCCCGATCCTGATGGTTTTGGGGAAGTAGCTATTCTTCAACCTGATTCACGTTGTGCTCCCGGGGAGCCCGACATATCCTCTCATTGGACTCACGTGTACCGTAACATCTAGCCCAAGTTTCTGGCACTAGAATCTGTTTCAATTGGAAAGCAATTGATGCCTCGTGATCCAATATTAAAGGGAACTGAATATTTCCAAGAACAACCGTGGATAAGAGAGCTTTAGGGTACTTACCGGCTGTGAGAGTCACCGTAGTCCCAGTCCCTTCCTGATAGTGTGTGGTCCATGAATCCACAGTGCCCCGTCTCTCGATGATCGCAGTACAAGAACCGTTCTCACCGCGATTTGCCCGGCAACAATTAGAATCGCTGTCCAATTATTACAGGAGTTTCAGACCAACCAGTAACTGTCCTTGCTCCCCAAACCTCGGTGGGTCGACCGGTTCCCGCTAAGAAACAGAGCTAAGAGCAGAGTGATCTCCCACACGCAGGCAGATGTGCTTTGACAAACACGGAAACAATTATTCAGGAATGTTAACGGAATGTGGTAATCCCTGTGTAATTTATCTGGACTACAGCGTCACGAACAATAATCGTATGATTTTGGATCCGGAACCCAAGAATATATATCTTGAATGGGGTGAGTTTTTACTCGACGTTCCTACACTGTGGATATCCCAATTGCCACACGTTGATTCACGTCACTTTCAAATCCCCAGGCGCCCGGCGAGACGGGCGGGAAGGAGTTTAACGTTCAGCGAATGCATTTTTCAGATTGCAGTTTGTGTAACTGGATCCCGTCTGGAGTTGTGCATCAGAAGAGCGGTCAGTCATTCTCGATGGCAGTTCGTTTCCACCATTTTCGGTACAGGGGGCATTATCCAGCCGCACTCGCCAAATAGAGAAAACCCATTGTTTGACTCGCACGCATTTCATCCGGTGCAACCCAGAATGCAGGGCAGGCGGGACAAAGCAGGCCCGTGGGTTACCCGGTGGATTCACCTCGCGTCTTCACGTTGCTACTAGAATCTGCCGTCAGGGTTTTTGTATTGCTGGAACCGCAGGCCCATCACTGTGTGTTCTCCACCTATACTCAGCTTGACAGTAATATGTGGCCATGTCCTCAACTCTCAAACGAATAATTTTCACCGTAAATGTCTTTTCCGCTTTATTGGACGACACAACAACCCGTCCACCTGTTGTGATCCGTTGCCGTTTAGCTCCGGGTTGTGCTTGCTTGAAGAAACGTCCTACATTAAATTCGTAGCTGCCACTGGAACCTTCTTGGAAAAGGCAGGTGATGGTGACGGACTCACACTCTTTTCCAGTCACCGCATTCGGGCTCTGGGTCACTGACTGACTGAAGGAGTCTGTAGATGAAACACAGGGAGACATGAGTGGGAATTCGAGGCGAACCACGACAGAAGGATACATCGCGGGCAGTGTTTGGAATTCAGGTCGGAGTGGACTAGATTTGTGTTATGTTAAACCCGCAATGTGAGGGAGTAGGGGATCGGTACTCACGGCGTAAACAGAGTGACAGCACAAAAAATAGGAGGATTCCCATCGCGCCTTCTCAGGGAATAAATAGTTTGCGTGACGAGAGGCTGGAAACCAGGTCGCCAGACAGATCCTGCAGCCTATCCTGGATAACTGAGCGGGAACCTCTGCTGGCCTGTTGGTTTCGGTGCGGGTGGTGTCCTGGGAATATTTGAAAACATCCCAATCGATGTGCGAGGAGAGGGATAGTTTGAGAAGGGGTCCGTTACGCCTGCTGATTTGTTTGGTGGTCTGTAATCTGATGTGAAACATCTGACGTGGCTCTGACGTTTCTCTGACGTTCAGTAGACCATTTGAACCATTCAGGCTTCTGAAAATATTGGGGGGGGGGGGGGGAGGAGTAGATAGGGTGAACGCACAGTCCCCGCTCCAATCGGGCAGAAGTGTGCAAACTCACACCTCCAGATTCAGGGAGATTGTCTCCCCAGCGGTTATCAGGCAACTGAACCATCCTGCCACAACTAGAGAGCAATCCTGCACTACTATCTACCTCATCGCTGACCCTCTGATTAACCTTATCGGACTCTGATGACTTTATCTTGCACTTAACTTTATTCCCTTATCATGTAGCTGTACACTGTTAATGGTTCGATTGTTACCATGTATTTTCTCTCCACTGATTGGTTAGTATGCAACAAACGTCTTTCTCTGTACATTGGTATAAGTGACAAATAAACTAAACTGAACGAGTGGCGGATGTGTTTTGTCAGCAGAGGCAGCCGCTCCCCTGTGCAACTCCGCAATAATGCAGGAAGGCCAGTGCAAGGCCTGTTTGTTTGTTTGTTTGATGAGAGGCTGTACGGCCAAAGGTGGTGGGAATTGCTGCACCGCGGCTTATAACATCGACGAAAGATCAACGGGAGGACACAGTCGGGCTGGGTACCGGTATAATTCCGACTGTCAATGATCCAGTGAAAGGTAACACACAGATTGCAATTAATGCAGTCACCAGCAGGGATGGAGAAACACAGAAACACAGAAAATAGCTGGAGGCGTAGGTCACTCTCCTTTCGAGACAGCACTGAAATTCAATATGATCCAGGCATTTGGGCACTGGAGGTGGGTTAGCTCTGTTGGTGAGGGGTGAAATGGACGCCCTTGCGAGGGTTGACGGAGGGACAAACTGAAATCAGGTTTGTGAGGGATAAGATGATTAAACCACCACCATTGTGAGGGGCCGAATGGTTGTAGTCACCGACCTTGTGATGGGCCGAGTAACTAGAAACACCAACATTGTGATTCGAACAAACAGTCAGACCTTCAGAGCCGTTGATAACATTGTAGAATAACAAGATGAGGTAAGGAATGTAGCTGACAACACAGAAGCTATTCTTTAGGTCAAAGGCAATTAATTAGGTTAGGGCACAGATACGGCGCATGCTTAATAAGTTAAATGAATATTAACTTTACGCCCCTCATGACAAAGAACCTAATTTAAATGTACATGCGATGTATGATGTGGGAGGCGAGGGAATGATTGATGACGTACGGAGGGGAGGGTTGGAAGATTGTGAACCTCGGTACCCTGATTGGAAGGGGTCAGAAGGGGAGGCGTCCGATCAATAAAGGCTGTATACTGAATTGTATAAAAATAGACGTTTTTCCTTTGCTCGGTGTGTCTCAACTTGGAGAGGCACCCGATTCTGCAGACTCGCAAATAAAGCATTTCTTGCTTCCACGATTTAGTCTCTGAGTAGTGATTGTGAGCACAAACAATATATCTCACAAGTTGGGGGCTCGTCCGCGATCGCCACTCCGGCCACTTGACGGAGGCACGAAAGGAAGGGAAGGTGCACCCTGCTGTTTCAGCAGTCTCTGATCTCCTTGCTTGCCGTCAGTGGTTTGAGCGAGTGATATTCGGACAAGAGGCTCTGGAAACAAGAGGGAATCCGGTGAAAGGGATCAATCAATCGAGCAATTTCTGTGCACAGGACTCGGGTAAGAATATTGACTATTAAGTGTTACTCGGGCGATTGGGTTCTGTTGGACGGGAAAAGGTCTGACAGGGATGGGTAACCGGAACGGGCAAAGTAAGGGCCCGGGGAAAAAGGCTCAAACTGGTGAAGAGCCGCACATTCCGCCTGATAGTCCATTGGGGCGGATGTTGCACGGATGGGGTGAGGGGGGGGGGGGGGGTGAGGTGTGCGTCTGGCTTATTGAGACATCCGAAGAGTTGTCGGATTGAGAAATAAGTGGCGTTGGAACCCAACCCAAAGAACCCCCGTGGTCAGGGCAGCTGCTCCTCCCGTGAGGGGGGGGGGGGGGGCGAGAACCAGGGACCACAAACTTTCAAAGAAGAGAAAGAGGAAGGGGTGAATGGAGGGACCAAGGTTGGGGTCCCCCGGGAAATAAAGAACAAGGATCAGGGGGATGGCGCACCGGGCCATCCCGGTGTTATCATTGTCACAAAGAAGGACACTTTAAAAGAGAATGTCCAAAGATAAGGCATGAAGTACAATCGTACACACTGATGGAGGAATAGGGAGGTCAGGGGTTCCCCTCCTTGGGGTGTGTAGGACGTACACGGGAACCCTTGGTAAACTTAAAATTAGGTCCCCAAGGAGAAGACACGGTATTTATGGTAGACTCAGGGGCGGAAAGACCAAGTGTAACCAGGATACCGGAGGGAATGGGATTAGGGGAAAAGCAAGTCAAAATCTCTGGAGTAGGGGGAAAGGTAATGAAAGCTCCCGCGATAGAAGGAGTAATGGTAAGATATGAAAATCGAGAGGCCATGGAAGACTTAATCCTGGTGCCCCAGGCAGGAATAAATCTGATGGGAAGGGACTTACAAGTTCAATTAGGAATGGGCACAGCTCCCGTAGGTGGACAGATTATAGTCCAACTATATAAATTGACGACCGAAGATGAAGAAAGAATAGTCTCACAGGTGTGGGCAAGAGAGGGAAATAGGGGAGGGCTAAGAATACCACCTCTGAGGATAGCCTTGCGAGAAGGAAGTGAAGTAGTACAGGTAAGGCAGTATCCGATTTCAATGGAAGGAAGGAAAGGGCTGCAGCCAATTATAGAAAACTTACTGAAGGATGGAGTATTGGAGAGTTGTATGTCCCCCTACAACACGCCAATACTCCCTGTAAGAAAGACTGACGGAATGTTCCGACTGGTCCAGGACCTAAGAGAATTGAATAGGGTAGTTAGGGCTCGACACCCGGTAGTCCCAAATCCTTATACCATAATGGGGCGTATACCCCCTAACCACAGGTGGTTCAGTGTGGTAGATCTGAAAGACGCCTTTTGGAGCTGTCCCCTGGCTGAGGAAAGTAGAGACCTCTTTGCATTCGAGTGGGAAAACCCAGACACACTGAGGAAGCAACAGTATCGATGGACTGTGCTCCCTCAGGGATTTACTGAATCCCCGAACCTGTTCGGGCAAATATTAGAACAAGTATTAGAGGATGTTCCCAGGACCTATGGGACACAATTATTGCAGTACGTAGATGATTTGTTACTCTCAGGCGGAGAAGAAGAGCCAGTAAGGGATGCAACCATAACCCTCTTAAACTTTTTAGGGGAAAAGGGATTGAGAGTGTCCAAAAATAAACTACAATTTGTAGCACAGGAGGTTAAATATCTAGGACACCTGATTAGTGACGGGAAAAGGAGAATAAACCCCGAAAGAATAGCTGGGATCACCGGGCTGCCGATGCCAAGGAACAAAAAGAAATCAGGAAGTTTCTGGGGTTAATTGGATACTGTAGATTATGGATAGACAATTACACCCGACAAGTCAAGTTCTTGTATGATAAAGTGTGTGAGGAGACTGATAAAGTACAATGGGATTCTGAGGACGAACAGAGATTTGGAGAAATAAAGAATAGCCTGATCACCGCACCGGTACTGACCCTCCCGTCCATCGATCAACCATTCCATCTCTTTGTTAATGCGGAGAATGGAATTGCGTTGGGGGTACTGACACAAAAGAGAGGAGGGAAGCGACAGCCAGTCGCATTCCTTTCTATACTCTTGGATCCGGTATCACGAGGGTGGCCTGTATGTATTCAAGCGGTCGCAGCAACAGAAATATTAGTGGAAGAAAGTAGAAAATTGACATTTGGAGGTGACCTGGTAGTATCTACTCCCCACACGGTCCGGTCAATACTAACTCAGAAGTCCAACCGGTGGTTGACTGACTCCAGGATTTTAAAGTACGAAGTGATACTTATGGAAAAAGACGATTTGACCATTCTGACCGATAAGAATTTAAACCCTTCCCAGTTTTTATACTAGGCGGACGACGAGCAGGGAGGGCAAAGACCAGAACACTACTGTAGTGAAGTTATAGAACTACAGACCAAGAGCAGGTAGGATTTGGAGGAGCAGCCTCTGGTAGAGGGAGAAAGGTGGTTTATAGACGGTTCTTCCCGATGTATAAATGGAAAAGATATAGTGGGTATGCCATAATAGGAGGAGAAGGATTTGAAGGAGTGGAGGCGGGCAGGTTGCCAGGTAGTTGGTCGGCTCAGTCATGTGAATTGTATGCCTTAATACGGGCGTTAGAATTGTTGGAGAGGAAGGAAGGAACGGTGTACACCGACTCCAAATATGCATTTGGAGTAGTGCACACGTTTGGGAGAATATGGAAAGAAAGGGGGATGATTACAGCAAGAGGAAAGGAGTTGGCACATGAGCAATTAATTGAGAAGGTGCTGGAAGCATTACATTTGCCAGAAAGGATCGCGGTGGTTCATGTGGCGGGACACCAAAAGGGGAACTCATTAGAAGCAAGGGGAAATGAAGCGGCAGACGGAGCCGCCAAAAAGGCAGCGACAGAAGGAACAGTGAGGATGTTGTCTTTAATACCATTAAGGGAAGGAGTAGGAAAGATACCTGTATTCTCACAGGAGGAGGAGGATAAAATGAATGAGTTAGGGGCTCGGCGTTCCACTGACGGGAGGTGGTGGACACCGGATGGGAAACAAATGTTAACCAAAGGATTAACTCGGGATTTGATGACACAACTGCACTCCCAGTCACATTGGGGAGCGCAGGCCCTGTGTGACACACTACTACAGACCTACGCTTGCCGAGGTATCTATACGTTGGCTAAGCAGACAGTCTCCGGTTGTGTGTTATGTCAGAGGGTTAACAAGAAGGTAATGAGAGCCGTCCCTGGTGGAGGACAACAATTGGCTATAAGACCCTTCCAGAGAATACAGGTCGATTTTACAGAACTTCCAAGAATACAAAGGTGGAAGTACTTCCTAGTAGTTGTAGACCATTTCACCAGGTGGGTGGAAGCATTTCCCACGATAAATGCCACCGCTCAGGCAGTAACCCGGATATTATTAGAACAAATCATTCCCCGATACGGGGTCATCGAATCCATAGATTCCGACCGAGGAACACATTTTGCCTCTAAGGTTCACCTGTTGGTTTGCAGTACCTTGGGAATAAATTGGAAATTACATACACCCTGGCACCCCCAGAGTTCTGGGCGAGTGGAAAGGATGAATGCAACCCTTAAACACAGATAACTAAGTTAATGGAGGAAACCAGACTACCCTGGACTAAGTGTTTACCAATTGCATTATTAAGAATACGAACGGCACCCCGTAAAGATATTGCGGTGTCTCCCTACGAAATGTTGTTTGGGCTGCCCTATCTTGGAAAGGTAGAGGGCACGCCGACCTTCGAAGGCAGCGATGTGTTCCTGAGGAACTATTTACTGGCAGTGTCTCGTTCCCTTGCAGAATTAAAAATAAAAGGACTGTTGGCACAAAGTCCACCACTCGACTTTCCAATACACGTTATAAAGGCCGGTGACTGGGTACTGATTAAAAGTTGGAAGGAGGAGAAACTGCAGCCCCGGTGGACTGGCCCATACCTGGCATTGCTGACAACGGAGACAGCAGTACGAACAAAAGAAAAAGGGTGGACACATGCGACCTGGGTAAAGGACCCGTTGACCAGACGTCAGTTCCTGAGAAAGACGATCAGTGGACGGTAAAACCAGGGAATAAGCCCCTGGCATTAACTTTCAGTAAGAAATAAGTGTATGAAACTAACAGCATGAAAGGAGCAGTTGTAGTATTACTAACTATGTATGTAACCATTATAAGAAGTGTTAATAACTGTGATAAGTGCTACCATCCTATCAGATATGGAGGGCGAACAACCAGAGCATTTACCTATCATTCCCATGTAAGTGATGTTTGCTACGACCTAAGGACTAGAGCTGTTTGTCAGGACGGAGGGAGGGGGTATTATGTAGTAGAAAATAAGGGACATGTAGGAAGTGTTGGGCACATTACCTGCCAAAAAGGGGAGAAATGGGTCTGCATGACCAAGAGAGGACAGTTAGGCATCCCTTCCCGAGCCAGGGAGGAAACATTAGACAGAATTAAGGAGGTAGTGATAGGGAAGTTAGCAGAAGCAGTAGTCAACAAACCTCCCCCACCTTCCCAGCCTCAACTGCACCAGACTATGTATGATGAAATAAAGCAGCAGATTGAGATCCCCGAAGTGGGGAGAAACCTGTTTGTGGACTTGGCCCTCCGGATAGCCAGAACCCTGAATGTGACTAACTGTTGGGTTTGTGGAGGACCGCTGATGAGCTCACGGTGGCCGTGGAGAGGATCTATCATTGAGGTATGGAACCTGATAAAGTGGAATTTGACGGTGGGAAGAGATCGAAGTCCCCAGGAATGGGTCCTGACACACACTCCAGTTGGAACTGAGTGTATCGCCAGGCCCTGGGCAAAGGATGCCATCCTAGTAGGCAGCAGCCCCTGCCAGCGCATCATCACCCAGTGGCCAAATCAATCCCGAGTGTGGTGGCCAGAGGAACCTCAATGGTATCCCACTGTAAAGGATGAAGGACACTGTACTATCTGGATGAAGACTGATGGAAGCGAATCGACTGGGTTATGGAATTGCACCGGGAACAACCCTTACCAGGGAATCCCAGTGTTGCAGGACATATGGGACAATGTTACCTCTAGTGGACCGGCCCCTGAAGGACTGCTATGGATATGCGGACACAAGGCATACTCGGTATTGCCAGAAAAATGGAGTGGGACTGGTTTAATTGGACTGGTACAACCAGGGTTTTTTCTGTTGACCACTGAGGAGGGGCGGTCGCTAGGCACACCCATCTTTGACGATCTACACCGAACGAAGAGAGGAATGGACATCGGAAAATGGGAAAATTATGAGTGGCCACCTGCAAGAATCATCTCATATTATGGACCAGCCACTTGGGCACAGGACGGATCCTGGGGCTACCGGACCCCAGTGTATATGTTAAATCGGAGCATAAGACTACAGGCAGTGCTGGAAGTAATTACTAACCAGACTGCATCTGCACTAGAGATGTTGGCGAAGCAGCAGACACAGATGAGAACAGCGATATACCAAAACCGTTTGGCCTTAGACTACTTACTAGCCGAAGAGGGAGGAGTATGCGGAAAATTCAACCTCTCTAATTGCTGCCTAAACATAGATGACAACGGGCAAGCAGTAATGGATATATCAGAAGGAATCAGAAAAATAGCACATGTCCCGGTACAGAGATGGAACACAATCATGGGAGCAGGATGGTGGGATTACATTTTAGGAGGAGCCTGGTGGAAAGCGGTGGGACTGGTGATTTTATGGGCATTAGCTGTATTGATCATTATCCCCTGTTGTATACCATGTCTCAGGGTTCTTATAACTAGAAGTATAAGCCAAATGCAGGCAGTTGTAGTCCCCATGGGGGAGAAAGGGGGCGTCCAGAAGCTAATGATAATGAGGCCGAGAGAGGACCCAGAGGAAAGAGATAAAAAGAATGTTATTAGCTTTGGAACAGCAGGAAGTCTAGGAATGGGGTTTAATACAGGATGCGTAGCAAAGAAAAAGGGAGGATTGTGAGGGATAAGATGATTAAACCACCACCATTGTGAGGGGCCGAATGGTTGTAGTCACCGACCATGTGATGGGCCGAGTAACTAGAAACACCAACCTTGTGATTCGAACAAACAGTCAGACCTTCAGAGCTGTTGATAACATTGTAGAATAACAAGATGAGGTAAGGAATGTAGCTGACAACACAGAAGCTATTCTTTAGGTCAAAGGCAATTAATTAGGTTAGGGCACAGATACGGCGCATGCTTAATAAGTTAAATGAATATTAACTTTACGCCCCTCATGACAAAGAACCTAATTTAAATGTACATGCGATGTATGATGTGGGAGGCGAGGGAATGATTGATGACGTACGGAGGGGAGGGTTGGAAGATTGTGAACCTCGGTACCCTGATTGGAAGGGGTCAGAAGGTGAGGCGTCCGATCAATAAAGGCTGTATACTGAATTGTATAAAAATAGACGTTTTTCCTTTGCTCGGTGTGTCTCAACTTGGAGAGGCACCCGATTCTGCAGACTCGCAAATAAAGCATTTCTTGTTTCCACGATTTAGTCTCTGAGTAGTGATTGTGAGCACAAACAATATATCTCACAAGTTGGTTCTGGAACACAAGAAAGGGAGTTTGTAGAGTGCCTCTGAGATGGATTCTTAGCGGCTTGCATTGGAGCCTACAAGAGACAAGGCAATTCTGGATTTAGTGTTGTCTAATCCACCAAATTTAGTTGGGGAAATCTAGGTAAGGAACCGCAAGGAGGTAGTGACCATAATATGATACGTTTTAATCTGCAATTTGAGAGGGAGAAGGTTAAATCAGAATTGTCAGTGTTGCGGTTGAACAAAGGGGAATTACGGCATGGGAGAAGATCTGGCCAAGGTCGACTTGAAAATGATTCAAACAGGAATGACGGAGAAACAGCAATAGCAGGAATTTCTGTCCATTATGCAGAAGATGCAGGATCATTACAGTCCAAAGATGAAGAAATATTCTAAGGGGACTAAGAGGCAACCGTGGCTGACAAGGGATGTTGCGGACGGTATAAAACTAAACGAAAAGATGTATAAAATAGCAAAGAATGGCGGGAAGCTAGATGATTGGGAAACATCAGAAGTAACAGAAAGGGCAATACGGTGTGAAAAGATGAAGTACAAAGGTGAGCTCGCCAGGAATATAAAGAAGGGCTGTAAAAACACATTTAGGTATGTTTTGAGAAAAAGATTAGGAAAGGCAGATGTGGGTCCCTTGACAGCAGAAACAGTTAAAATTATTATGGGGAACAAGGAAATGTCAGGAGTGTTGCAGATGTACTTTAGTTCCGTTTTCGCTAAGTAAGAAATAAACATCTCACAGATGTACTAGAAGACTAGTGAGACGTATTACAGAGTCCTAGCGAGACCACATCTGGAGTATTGTGTGCAGTTTTGTTCCCCTAATTTGAGAAAGCACATTCTAGTTATTGAGGGAGTGCAGCGTAGGTTTACAAGGTTAATTCCCGGGATGGCGGGACTCTCATATGCTGAGAGAATAGAGCAGCTGGTCTTGTACCCTCTGAAGTTTAGAAGGATGAGAGGGCATGTCATTGAAACATATAAGATAGTTAAGGGCCTGGACACGCTAGAGGCAGGAAACATGTTCCCGATGTTGGGGGAGTCCAGAACCAGGGGCCACAATTTAAGAATAAGGAGTAAGCCATTTAGAACGGAGACGAGGAAACACTTTCTCTCACAGAGAGTGGTGAGTCTGTGGAATTCTCTACTTCAGAGGGCAGTGGAGGCGGGCTCACTGGATGCTTTCAAGAGTGAGCTAGATAGGGCTCTTAAAAATAGCGGAGTCAGGGGATATGGGGAGAAGGCAGGATCGGGGTGCTGATTGGGGATGATCAGTCATGATCACATTGAATGGCGGTGCTGGCTCGAAGGGCCGAATGGCCTACTCCTGCACCTATTGTCTATTGTCTATTGTCTATAAGACAGACGATCTCGGGAGACGGAGAAACTGAAATAAATTTGCATTGGGCGATAAATAGTATTGGGTAAACCGATGGGACTGAAGGCTGATAAATCCCTAGGATCTGACGGTCAACATCCCAGGGGACTCAAGGATGTGGCTATAGAAATCGTGGATGTATTGGTGATCATTTCCAATGTTCAATAGATTCAGGATCAGTTCATGTGGATTGGAGAGTAGCTGATGTTATCCCACTTTTCAAGAAAGGAGCTAGAGCGAAAACGGGAAATTAGAGAACAGTTAGCCTGACATCGGAGCTGGGGAAGATGCTGGAGTCAATTATCAAAGACGTAATAACGGCAGCATGGATTTATGAAGAGGAAATGCTGCTTGACAAATATTCTGGAATATTTTGGGAATATGGATGAAGGAGTTACCTGTCAGAATGGCAGACAGTGGCGAGGAGAATGCCGCAAGGCTCGGTGCAGGGGCCGCAGCTATTGACAATATAGATTAATAATACATCTGATGGATTTAAAAGTAACACGAGCAAATTTGCAGATGACACAGAGGCGGGTTGTAGTGTGAACTGCGAAGAGGGTGCGAGGTGGATGTAAGGTGACCTGGACAGGTTGAGTGAGTGAGCAGATTCATGGCAGATGCTGCATAATGTAGGTAAACGTGAGGTTATCCACTTTGACGGCAAGAGCATGGAAGCAGATTATTATCTCAATGGTGTCAGATTTGGGAAAAAGGGATGTGCGACAAGACTTGGGTGTCCTTGTCCACCAGTCACTTAATGCGAACATTCAGGTGCACCAGGTAGTGAAGAAAGCTAATGGCATGTTGGCCTTCATAACGTGAGGATTTGCGCATAGGAGTACAGGTCCTTCTGCAGTTGTGCAGGACCTTGGTGAGACAACATCTGCAGTATTGTGTGCTGTTTTGGTCTCCCAATTTGGCGAAGGAAATCCTTGCTATGGAGGGAGTGCAACGTGGTTCACAAGGGTAACCCACTGTATGGCGGGACTCATACGAGGAAATAATAGAAAGGTTGGGCAAATATTCACTGGAATTTAGAAGGATGAGAGGGCGCCTTGTGGACACAGAAACAATTATAAAAGGACTGGTCACGCTAGATGCAGGATATTTTTTTTGCAACTGCTAGGGGAGTCCAGAACCAGGGGCCATCGTCTAAGAGTAAAGGGGAGGGCATTTAAAATTGAGATGGGAAAAATCTTTTTCATCCAGAGAGTTGTGAATATGGGGAATTCTGTCACAAAGGGCAGTGGAGGCCAATTCACTGGATGAAATGAAAAGAGAGCCCTTGGGGCTGGGAGAATCAAGAGACATGAGGAGGCAGGCACGCGTTACCGATAGTGGATGAGCAGCCACGGTCAATATGCATGGCGGTGCTGACTCGAAGGGCCATATAGCCTCCTCCTGCAGCTATGTTTCTATGTTTCGATGTCTCTATTTAAAATCAGTATCCCGTTCCTGCTTTCTCCCCCCATAAGGGTTTGAGTATAAGCGTAGGGAGGTTCTACTGCAGTTTTACAGGGTCTTGGTGAGACCACACCTGGAGTATTGCGTACAGTTTTGGTCTCCTAATCTGAGGAAAGACATTCTTGCCATAGAGGGAGTACAGAGAAGGTTCACCAGACTGATTTCTGTTTTGACAGGACTTTCATATGAAGAAAGACTGGATAGACTCGGCTTGTACACGCTGGAATTTAGAAGATTGAGAGGGGATCTTATAGAAACTTACAAAATTCTTAAGGGGTTGGACAGGCTAGATGCAGGAAGATTATTCCCGATGTTGGGGATGTCCAGAACTAGGGGGTCACAGTTTAAGGATAAGAGGGAAGTCTTTTAGGACCGAGATGAGAAAATCATTTTTTACACAGAGTGGTGAATTTCTGGAAATCTCTGCCACAGAAGGTAGTTGAGGCCAGTTCATTGGCTGTATTTAAGAGGGAGTTAGATGTGGCCCTTGTGGCTAAAGGAATCAGGGGGTATGGAGAGAAGGCAGGGATGGGATACTGAGTTGGATGATCAGCCATGATCATATCGAATGGCGGTGCAGGCTCGAAGGGCCGAAAGGCCTACTCCTGCACCTATTTTCTATGTTTCTATGTTTCTATCCCTTGTTTCGATTAGCCCTAAGAGCTAAATCTAACTCTCTCGTGAAATCTTCCAGTGAATTGCCCTCCATTGCCTTCTGTGGTAGAGCATTCCACAGATTCAGAACTCTCTGGGTGAAACAGATTTTCCTTATTTCAGTCTTAAGTGGTTTTGGGCCCTGTTGAGACGGCATTTGTGAATGATTTTGGTCTCCTAATTTGTGGAAGGACTTGATTACTATTGAGCAAGTGCAGCATCGGTTCTCCAGATTAGTTCCCTCGATGGCGGTACTGACATATGATGAAAGAATGGGTTGAGTGTGTTGAATTCACCGGCATTTTGAAGGATGAGACGGCATTTTATAGAAACATACAATTCTAAAAGGGTTGGATGGGCTAGATGCAGGAAACATGTTCCCGATGTTGGGGGAGTCCAGAACAGGGAGTCAATGTTTAAGAATAAGAATAGGTAATTTTGGACTGAGATGAGGGAAATTCTATTTCACCCAGAGAGTTGTGAATCTGTAGACTTTTCTGCCACAGAAGAAAGTGGAGGACAATTCACTGGATGTTTCAAGAGAGAGTTAGATTTAGCTCTTGGGGCTAAAGTAATCATAGGGTATGGGGAATAAACAGGAACGGGTTACTGATTTTTGATGATCTGCCATGATCACATTGAATGGAGGTTCTGGCTCGAAGGACCGAATGGCCTACTCCGGCATCAAATTTTCTGTTTCTATGTTTCTTAATGGCCTACCACTTATCCTTAAACTGGGACATCTGTTTCTGGACTGTCAATATCCGGAACATGTTTCCTGCATCTAGCCGGTCCAACAGTCTTGCTACTGAGGGAATGCAGCGTTCGTTCACACGGTTAATTCCCGGAATGGTGGGGCTGTTACATGCTGAGAGAATGGAGCGACTGAGCTTGTATACTCTGGAATTTGGAAGAATGAGAAGGGATCTTATTTAAACATATAAGATTATTAAGGGTTTGGACACGCTAGAGTCACGAACCATGTTCCCGATGTTGGGGGCGTGCAGAACCAGGGGACACAGTTTAAGACTAAGGTGATTTTTAGTATTGCATGGAAAACAGTAGATGTTTGTTCAAAAGTGTGTAAGTAATGTCCACAGGGATGTAATCTCGTTGCCTGTTTTTCCCTTTATTCACATTATAAATATACCAGATATTTGTGTGTTTCGCTGACAACCGCTGAGCGGCAGCACAAGGAGTGGTCGCCTGAACCCCCGCATTAAAATGGACGGTATTCCGATCGAGGTAAAAATAGGACCTGTGTATTATCCCATTCTGGCAGCAATCGGTATACCTGGTAGGTAATTGTCGGCAGTTCTCATGTTTGAAAAGCGCAGAATATTAAAGGTTAAGAGGACATAGCGAGTAGTCCAGCGGGGGTTCGGGCGGCACGCTGGCGCAGCGCTAGGGCAACTGTCTTACAGCGCTTGGCTGTACGGAGTATGTACGTTCTCCCCGTATCCTTTTGGGTTTTCCCCGAGATCTTCGGTTTCATCCCACGCTCCATAAAAGTAAAACAAATTGTCCCTTGTGTGCGTAGGCTGTTGTGAGTGTGCGTGATCGGTGCGGATTAGGTGGGCCGGTGGTCGTGTTTTTTTGCTGTATTCCTAAACTAAAATAAAATAAGCGATGTGCATCTTAGGAGCGAGGAAGCGCGTTGGTATATGTGATGGATGCCGCTCATTGAAGCTGGCAATAATGTAGCCCTCACGGCTTTTTACTAAAATCAATGTCCGTACTTGCGCTGTTGCGAGGTGAAACAAAATTCGTCCTCGCTGTGAGTGGCAGTTTCTGTTCCACTGTGCGTACTGCACTCGGCAGAACGAGAAATACACCCCCGCCAGTCATTTGGCACTGCATTTTCTGTATAGCTCTTAAATTATCATAGGGATAATTTCGCAGAGACAGATTTGAAGATCGTACGAACAACCTGTTCCACAAAAACGGAGTACAGATAATATAAACTACAAGTGCAGCGATCGTGCAGTGACAACAAAGAACTGGTTAACTCAGCCAGTCTTGCGGCATCTCTGGAGGCCGACGAAGTCGACCTATCGGGTTTGGGATCATTCTTCCGATCGGAGTCTGATGAAGGGTCTCGAGGTGTGACCCTATCTATGTCCTCCAGAGATATTGCTTGCGCCACTGAGATACTACAGCACCTTTTCTTGTCAGGTACAGTACCGAGGCCCGCCCGCTGTTCGGCAGAAAATACTTGCCCGTTATGTTGTTAGCCGTGTTTGTGAAGGGCGTTTGTA
This sequence comes from Amblyraja radiata, assembly GCF_010909765.2. NCBI lineage: Eukaryota > Metazoa > Chordata > Chondrichthyes > Rajiformes > Rajidae > Amblyraja > Amblyraja radiata. The sequence continues at coordinate 58,241,480 of NC_045970.1, read as the reverse complement.
ATTATATTTGCTGCTGCACTGAATCCCTTTCCTTGGCCTCGTGTTGGGAGATACATTCTCGAAAGGCCCAATGGAAAACAGACCGCGTTAATCCAGACCACGATTGACTCAATGCCCCGAGGCAAAAGTTGCCCACGTCTCAGCAATAAAAACGACACTGCGTATTTGAATGTACCATTATGAAATTGAAATCACATATTTGATATTGGGGGGATCCCCTCTTAATTCTGGTTTGATAGGCGGTACTTTGGATTGTTAATTCCATTTTTTAGAGACACTGACTGACCTCTCGAAAATATTCTATATTACATCAACATCAAACGATTGGCATAATGTTGTGAAGATTAGTACAAAAGGCAATCCCACTAATCTTGGTAAGTGGAATTATAACCATTTGCAGATTAAATTCCTGATTTCCAAAATCGGATTGCCTTTTGTACCAATATTTTCATCTTTATTTATTTATTTTTTTTAAATTATTTTTATTAGAAGTATGGTAAATTACAATAATACACAACACATATATCTTAATACATTTTTTGTACCGCTTCATTTTTTTTAAGCTTTAAGAAAAAGATAGAAGTAAGGAAAGTAAAGAAAGTGCGCAAGAGTCGTGAAGTGCAAGAGAGTGTTGGGAAAAGAAGGCCCCTTAGAAAAGAAGTTAGGGAAGGAAGTGAAGTAAGAAAGTAGACCCAAGAAAAGAAAGAAAAAGAAAGTAAGGACAATCGCTCTATTATAACATTGAACTGCGCAGAAAGACTACCAACCAAGTCTGTTTTTGTTGTTTTACCTCCCATTGCCAGGTCCTGATAACATTTATTTATTTATTTATTTTTAAAATTACTATTGCACCTCATGCTTGTAATAGGTCCATAAACGTAGACCACGTCTTTTGGAATTGGTTTGCTTTACCTGCTAAGAGGAATCTCATCTCTTCCAGATGTAATGTTTCAAGCATATTTGATGTCCACATTTTTATTGTTGGTGTGGGCGCATTTTTCCAGAATTTAAGTATGAGCTTTTTTCCCATTATTTGAGTAAATTCTTCTGATACACGTTTAATTCAGGGATACCTTCCGATATCCCAAAAATGACCCATTCTGGTTTTGGTACCAGTTTTATTTTAATTAATTTTGAAAAAATATCAAATATTCCATGCCAGAATTTTTGGATTTTTGTACAAAAAACAAAAGAATGCGCTATGGTAGCTTCTTGACACAGACATTTATCACAGATTGGTGAAACATTAGGAAAGATTTTATTTAATTTAGTTTTTGAATAATATAGTCTGTGTAATGTTTTGAATTGGATAAGCGTATGTCGTAAATTGATCGAGCATTTATGCACCTGTAGTAAATGATTATCCCAGCTCTCTTTTGAAATTGTTATAGCTAATTCTTGTTCCCAGTCTCTTCTAATCCCATCTGTTGTGGGTATTTCTATGTTTAAAATGATATAATATAAGTACGATATTAGATTAGCTGATTCCGCCGTTGTCTTCATTGCTTCATCCAGTAAGTCGGAAGGCATATTATGATAGTCTTTTGTGTATTTTTTCAGATAATCACGAATTTGAAGATATTTAAAATATTGGTTATTTTTCAAATTATATTTCAGTTGTAGTTGTTGAAATGATGGTAATTTTCCCACTTCATACAGATCTTCGAGCGTTTTGATTCCCATTCTTTCCCATTGTATACATGATTTGTCTATGATTGATGGTTTAAACGATGGGTTATTGACTATTGGTATTGAGAGAGATAGGTTTCTTAATTTTAGATTCTGTTTTATTTGTTTCCATGTTCTAATTGTGCTATGTATAATTGGGTTTTTATTATAATTTTTATTATTCAAATTTATTGGTGAGAGGATAATCGCTCCTATATTACTCGGGGAGCAGTCCCCTTTTTCCATTACAATCCAGTCCGCCTGCTGGGCAGAATTGTCCAGCAGGTGAATCATATTTTTAATATTTACTGCCCAATTATAATACATAAAGTTAGGGAGCGCTAGACCCCCCCCCCCCACTCTTTTCGTTTATTAAGGTGTTTTCTTTGTATTCTATGGGGTTTATAATCCCATATGAAATTTGTAATGTCTGAGTCCAATTATTTGAAAATCTTTTTTGGGAGATATATAGGTATTGATTGAAATAGGTATAGAATTTGTGGTAAGAAAATCATTTTTATAGCGTTTATTCTGCCTATTAAGGACATCGGAAGTGTTTTCCAGAATTTCTTAAGTAAAGGATTATAATTGGCTTTAAACATATCCTGGTAATTTCTAGTAATTTCAATTCCCAAATATTTGAATTTTTCTGTGGCTATTTTAAAGGGGAATTTCCTGAGGTGTGTTAAGTCTTTTGGTTTTATCGACATAATTTCACTTTTGTTCCAAAATCGGATTGCCTCTTGTACCAATATTTTCATCTTTATGTAATTATTTTCTACATAAGGCAATCCCACTAATTTTGGTAATCAGGAATTTAATAATTTACTGAATGAACATCTTTCTGGCAAACGATTGACAGATGATTGACCCAAATATTGATTCGTTAAATAAACAGTATCTACCACTGGCGACACTCCGTCTGCTCTCTCCCACCAACCTGTACACCACACAATTAATCAGTTTCTGTTTTCACTCTTTCCCAGTGAATCTGATGGCGATTGTGATCCTGTCCCGTGGCATGTGCGGCCTCTCCAAGTGCATCACTCGTTACATGGTAGCCATGGCTACCGCGGACCACTCTGTGATTTTCTGTGAGGTGATATGTCACCGGATTGCTGATATGTATTGGTGGCATGCCTCCTTGCCCTACACTCCTGTGTGCAAAATAACAATCTACCTTGCATCGGTCACCGTGAATTGTTCTGTATGGTTCACAGTCGCTTTCACCTTTGATCGCTTTGTTGCGATTTCAACTCAGAAAATGAAAACCAAATATTGCACCGACAGAACCGCGACGATTGTTATCCTGACAGTGATCGTTCATCTGTCTCAAAAATCTACCCTTGCTCTTTGCATACACTTCTTATCTCGGAATGGGTGGAGAGCACGGCTGCCTCGAAAGCGTACATTTTTACGTTCATACTGAATGGTTGGTCTTCTCTTGGGCCGAACAGTTGTTCACTCCGGTGATTCCACTCTGCCTGATTTTGCTGTTTAACGCGCCTACCGTCAGACGTATTTCCGTGGCCAGTCTGGTCCGCAGGAACCTCCGGGACCTCAGCGGTGGCGAGAAAAAGAAAGACCAGGAGATGGAGAACCGCAGACGGTCGGTCGTTTTACTTCTGGCAATCTAGAGCTCCTTCATCCCGCTCTGGGCCACAAGTGTTGCACATTTCATTGCGTATCGAAGTTTAAAAGTGTATATGCGCAAGGACTGGGGAAACCCTTTGGCCGCATTGGAAAGGGTTGGACCGATGCTTCAGTTACTGAGCTCCTGCACCAACACGGCCATTTAAACCGTGACCCAGAGCAAGTTCAGAGAGGAGCTGTTCCGTGTGCTAACTTATCCGATCATTTGCACTGGAAAGATATTTAAATCGGTAAAGCGTAAGTTAAAATAATATAACAAAAACGAGTGACCAGCTGGTCTTCATGCGTTGCTTTGCTGTAGGGTTAATGTGAAAAGACAGCATTTAATTTGTGAACATTGTATGTCCATTCGCCCTGTCGGGCACGCCCAGCTGCTTAGTAGGTTCATGGGCTCAATTGAGTCTCACCTCTTGTACGTATCCCACGTGCTCAGTTCAATCATCCAACTTCTGTGTGTTCACGAATATGTATACATATGCCTGGAACATATTGTTTTCAAACCGAGTGAAGATTTTCAGTTGAATAGGTTCAACGTGTTGTTTGATGATTTCCTTTCATCATTGAAAAAACGTACCATTGCTCATTGACGAGGTTTTCGGTTTAAAGAGAATCTGCTGTTTTAGCAGCGGATGATGTGGATTGTGTAAAGTTTCATACAGATACCGTGATTAAAATACCTTCTGTATGCGGAAAACTTCTATCGAAAGTAAAGCTATAGGTGAGGAGAGCCAGAAATACAAAATCATGAGATGAATATATCTGTTAGATGCACAGAGTCGTTTGCCCAGTGAATCGACGACCAGAGGAAATAGGATCAAGGAGAAGGGAAACATATTTAATCGGATTCGGTGGGGAAACATTTTCACACAAAGGGTGGTGGGTGTACGGAACAAGCTGCGACAAGAGGTAGTTGTGTCTGGGACTATCCCATCTTTAATAACAGTTAGACAGGTACATGGGTAGGAGTGATTTGGAGGGATATGGACCAAGCGCAGGCAAGTGGGACTGGTGTATCTGGTATTGTGTTGGCCGGTGTGGGCGAGTTGGCTCAAAGGGCCTGTTTCCACACTGTATCACTCTGTGGCTCTCTGACTCTGTGGCTCCCATGTACGGTGATAAATCAATTTCCGCATTTACCTTTACGTTCCCCGGTGGGCAAACATTTTAACACCTCTTCCCATTCCCTTATAAACCCTTCTATCGTTGTCCTCCTCAACTGTTAGAGCGAGGCCACGCAAAAAATGGAGGAACAGCATCTCGTTTGTCGCTTGATGCCCTTTGCCTCACCATTCTCCCCCAAGCTAGTCATCATTGTAGTTGTTTGTTACCACTTATTCTCCAGCCAACAATGGGCGATTATGGGCTCCTTCATTTACTAGTCATCTGTTGCTTTCCCTGCCTCGTTCTGGCCTACTCTTGCATCCAGTGGCCTCGCCCTACTTTCAGACGGAAGAAGGATCCTGACCAGAAATGTCATCTATCGTTTTCCTGCAGAGATACTGCCTGCTGTTCATTTGCACTCAAGAGGCAGTGTTACGACTCCCGAATGCAAGTACTTCAGAGCCGCGTAACACAAGTAAAAAAAACAGGTTCAAGTTCAAAAACAGTTTTAATTATTCATTGGAACACAAAACCCAAACCTGATTTTAAACAACCCAGTCAGGGATATGGATAAACTGACAAACAATGTAACAATGCTCCAGCCAGCCACGTAATGGGCCGTCGAACCGGAGACTCTAAAACCTGCCTAAAGAGATATAACCCTGAAATACACGAAAACTCTAAGGCCAGCCCTTATCCGTCCCAATTCAATATCTGTTAACAAGGAATGGTGAAAGTACACAAAGTTCTATGCCATGTGGTCAGGCTTTCCTCGGCCCACACTAGCAGTCTGCTCATCAGTCAGGGTCTACGAAGAAGAGAGAGAATCCTGGGAAGCTCTGGTATTTATACTTCAGATGAGTCACCCGTCACCTGGCCAATCGGGTACAGGAGCCTTTAACCCCTCGATTCCAGACTCACAGCCACGAGGCCTGTACTTGGGAGAGAAACAGAGAAAGGTAAGTACATAGCATTCACCAGGAGGGGAAGCGCCTAACAGGCAGCAAGCCGTATAATGTTCCCCTGATACTACAAAATTGGGGCTGGTGGAGGGGAAACTTTCTATCTACCTATTTCTCCTCTTCCCTCGCAAACTGTGAAGAAAATATAATATTCTGTCAATTATGAATTAAAATGAAGATATCTTGTACTAAAAACCAACATTGCTCGTGCACTCTGTCGTTCACAAACCAACAGCTAATAAATTAAGTGATAAGACACTCCTCCAAGTGTCCATATGTCAACTCTGCCAACATTATGAGACTCACTGAAGGGAAATCGAATCCGACCACTGGACCATAAGGGGAGCTGCCTTAATTATTGTGCCTTAATCTACGTAACTCATTCTGGCCATTGAGGAGGCCCAGAACATAGCGAGTCCCACCGCAAATTGGAGGTGCGGCACCTCATATTTCGCTTGGGTAGTTTACACCCCAGCGGTATGAACATTGACTTCTCCAATTTCAGGTAGTCCTTGCTTTCTCCCTCCATCCCCTCCCCTTCCCAGCCCACTGTCTCCGCCTCTTCCATTCTTCTTCCCACACCCCCACCCCCACATCAGTCTGCAGAAGGGTCTCGACCCGAAACGTCATATTTTCTCCGTAGTTCCACGTTCGCCAGGCTCCACGGGGTGGTGTCAATCTCTGCTCCGACGCTGCGAAGTTTCGAAACGGCCTTTCAAAAGTTTTTTTGTCGGAAGAAGGGGGACAGAGGCAGCGAGAGTTCGAAGTCTGACCTAACGTTGGACTGCGGAAACTTTCCTTTTTAAAGGATATCTCCATTCAGTGCGGGAATTCCAGCGCTTTTCTGGAGGGCCGCGAGAGCAGCAGTGGCTGGTGGATTGTCACTCGTACCTGGAGACCGCGAGTCGGAAAGTGGCGGTGTTTATACCGTTTCTAGCACCATAACCCTGCTCCCATACCGATGTGCCCAGGGCAGGTCGCCTGGGCTTAAACTAAGAGAAGATATTTTTCGAATCCAGCAGATTCCGGAGGCTGGGAAGGCCTGAGAAAAGCCTCCCAAGAGATGTTCTCGGCAGAGAAGATGGGCGTGGGGGCATTTACTTGATCGATATGTGCAGTGAAATGAAAAGTGGCAATGCTCGCGGACTTTGTGCAAAAAAACTAAACGAACAAACAAATAACCAGCCAAACTACAAACAGAATGGAACAGAATCACATATTTTTTACATATTAAATATTGTGGGCGGGAGGAAAAATGGGGAAAAAACTGCATTTTTAAAAAAAAGCAGTAAATTGGTACGGTAAAGTTAGTCCCTGGTGAGATAGGAGTTTACAGTCCTAACGGGCTCTGGGAAGAAACTCCTTCTCAACCTTCTCCGTTCTCACAGCATGGCAACGGAGGCGTTTGCCTGAACGTAGCCGCTGGAACAGAAAGTTGCAGGGGTGGAAGGGGTCTCCCATAATCTTATTGGCTCTGGAGTTGCACCTCCTGATGTATAGTTCTTGCAGAGGGACGAGTGAAGTTCCCATAGTGCGTTCGGCCGAACGCACTACTCTCTACAGAGCCTTCTTGTCCTGGGCAAAGCAATTCCCAAACCAGTTTGTAATCAGATTGTAATCAGATTGAACCGTGGCTGTCCACCGTGAGACCGGTTCTCCAGCACTGCCTTCCCACTTTCACCCGGGACGCACTCCTCCTTCCACAGCTGGCAAAGATTGGGGAGGTGCGGTCTAGGCTGACTAGGCTTGCGCAGCCCTGGCGTGAAGGCGTTCTAAAGGGATGTTGAGATTTAAGAGGCGGGTGTTTATGAAGGTGTGAACGGGGTCGGGCGCAGAGGGGCGCTTGTTCGTGGAGCATGATGGGATCCCCTACCGCGTGCGTTGGAGTTGGGGGGGGGGGGACGGTGTCATGCGTGCAAGTGGTTCCGACTCGTCCGCATCGATTGACCCAATCGCCGGGCTGCTGAGAAAAATCCCAACGCAGCTGCCCAGGAAAGCACCGCTGGCCCATCCGGGGCTCCCAGTTCCACTTCGGTGACCCGGTGCGGCGCTGCTGACCCATCTGGGTCTGCCAGGTCCACCTAGGCAGCCCAGAGCAGTACTGCCCCCCCGCCCCCGATGTACTGTACCTGCGGCGTCGGATGACGGAGAGGCGCGGGGGAGGGGGGGGGGGGGTGGCAGATGCAGAGGGGGAATAATTCCAAGTGGAAGAATAAACACCTCCAAGCAAATAAACACCCGCAAGCTGATGAGGCCACGCCCACACCCCCAACCCAGCTGAAGGGTGCCTGTTTGTCACAGTGAGGTCCGGGAGGCACCTGGTGGGGTTCAGCAAGGAATTGAGGAGGTTCAGAAAGGGGCAAGGGAGGTTCAGAACGGAGCTGGGGAGGCTGAACATGGGGATCAAAAACAGACAACTGGTAGTGTGGACGCAGAAGACTATTCCTTTGTGGAGGTCACCCTACCGCCGCACTTCAGCGGGACACAGAGAAGGCGTGGGCCCTTTGAGGGAAAGCACGGCCCTGGGCTCAATTTCAGGAGGCAACCTCCCTCGAGACCTTCCACCCCTGTCGAGAGCGGTGACGTTCCGAGCGTGTTATCTCACCAGTTGCTGGGGTTAGCTCCCCTGGAAACATGTCCCCTGGAATGGAGGACAAGCGGTGGCAACCTGAAGGGGGAATCTGGAGTGTGGGGGTAGTTTCCCAACCTGTGCTCCTCATTGGAACCACAAGAATAGCTGAGGTGTGTGCTGCCCCACCGACTGATGAAGTAGTCGAGGCTCCAGAAACACTGACTCCTTCTGTGGGCCATGGTGAGGTTACTCCCCTGGTGGCGGAGGCTGCAGTCTCTCCGGGTGATACTGTTGTAGCGGGTATCCTGGGTGCGGAAGGGGACGGGGCTGTCTCGGGTCGTGACCCTCAATCGGATTCCTGGGTTGCCTGCGAACCGAGGGTCCGAGGGACCCCTCTTGTCTCTTCTTTCCCATCCACAGTTGTAGGAGGCGGTGTGAGAGTGCAGGAGCCTGGCCATTCACTGTGTCTTTTGGGGCCGGTATCTGGCACATCCGGGAATTTCTGAAAGTAAACAAGTGCAGTAGGAGCAAAGTCCAGACAGCTGGCAAACAGTGGCCGGACCTGCCAAAACCTAACCGGGCACTTGATGCTATCCTTCGCAGTAAAGCTAGTGGTCTTCCCGAGTCTGACACGCGTCAGTATGGGAACCGTGCGAAGCTCCTAAGAGAGAGGAGCCCCACTCCTATGAAAGTGTGAGGAAAAACCTTAGTATGACTTCAACATGAAGATCGCAGTTGATAGCCTAACCATTAATAGCGGAAGAGGGGGACCTTCGCAGATGTCATCATCTATCAGTCGTCAAAGAGGGGAAATATCAGTAACATAGAAACATAGAAACATAGAAAATAGGTGCAGGCGTAGTCGTAGGCCATTCGGCCCTTCGAGCCTGCACCGCTATTCAATATGATCATGGCAGATCATCCAACTCAGTATCCTGTACCTGCCTTCTCTCCATATCCCCTGATCCCTTTAGCCACAAGGGCCACATCTAACTCCCTCTTAAATATAGCCAATGAACTGGCCTCAACTACCTTCTGTGGCAGATAATTCCAGAGGTTCACTACTCTCTGTGTGAAAAATGTTTTTCTCATCTCGGTCCTAAAAGGTTTCCCCCTTATCCTTAAACTGTGACCCCTTGTTCTGGACTTCCCCAACATCGGGGAAAATCTTCCTGCATCTTGCCTGTCCAACCCCTTAAGAATTTAGTAGGTTTCTATAAGATCCCCCATCAATCTTCTAAATTCTAGCGAGTACAAGCCGAGTCTATCCAGTCTTTCTTCATATGAAAGTACTGACATCCTAGGAATCAGTCTGATGAACCTGCTCTGTACTCACTCTATGGCAAGAATGTATTTTCTCAGATTAGGAGACCAAAACTTACGCAATTCTCCAGGTGTGGTCTCATCAAGATCCTGTACAAGTGCAGTAGAACCTCCCTGCTCCTATACTTAAATCCTTTTGCTAAGAATGCTAACATACCATTCGCTTTCTTCACTGTCCGCTGCACCTGCATGCCTACTTTCAATGACTGGTGTACCATGACACCCAGGTCTCGTTGCATCTCCCCTTTTCCTAATCGGCCACCGTTTAGATAATAGTCTGCTTTCCTGTTTTTGCCACCAAAGTGGATAACCTCACATTTATCCACATTATACTGCATCAGCCATGCATGTGCCCACTCACCCAGCGTATCCAAGTCACCTTGCAGTCTCCTAGCATCCTCCTCACAGCTAACACTGCTCCCCCCCCCCCACAGCTTAGTGTCATCCACAATCTGGGAGATGTTGCATACAATTCCCTCGTCCAAATCATTAATATATATATTGTAAATAGCTGGGGTCCCAGCACTGAGCCTTGCGGTACCCCACTAGTCAATGCCTGCCATTCTGAAAAAGACCCGTTTACTCCTACTCTTTGCTTCCTGTTTGCCAGCCAGTTCTCTGTCCACATTAATATTGAACCCCCAATACCGTGTGCTTTAAGTTTGTATACTAATCTCTTATGGGGAACCTTGTCGAAAGCCTTCTGAAAGTCCAGATATAACACATCCACTGGTTCTCCCCTATCCACTCTACTAGTTACATCCTCGAAAAATTCTATAAGATTCGTCAGACATGAGTTACCTTTGGTAAATCCATGCTGACTTTGTCCAATGATTTCACCACTTTCCAAATGTGCTGCTATCCCATCTTTAATAACTGACTCTAGCAGTTTCCCCACTACCGATGTTAGACTAACTGGTCTGTAATTCCCCGTTTACTCTCTCCCTCATTTTTTTTAAAAGTGGGGTTACATTAGCTACCTTCCAATCCTCTGGAACTACTCCAGAATCTAAAGAGTTTTGAAAACTTATCACTAATGCATCCATTATTTCTGGAGCTACTTTCTTAAGTACTCTGGGATGCAGCCTATCTGGCCCTGGGCGTTTATCGCCTTTAATCCATTCAATTTACCTAACATCACTTCTCGGCTAACCTGGATTTCACTCAGTTTCTCCATCTCCTTTGACCCGCGGTCCCCTGCTATTTCCGGCAGATTATTTATGTCTTCCTTAGTGAAGACGGAACCAAATTAGTTATTCAGTTGGTCCGCCATATCCTTGTTCCCCATAATCAATTCACCTGTTTCTGACTGCAAGGGACCTACATTTGTTTTAACTAATCTTTTCCTCTTCACATATCCATAAAAACCTTTGCAGTCAGTTTTTATGTTCCCTGCCAGTTTTCTTTCCTAATCTATTTTCCCTTTCCTAATTAAGCCTTTTGTCCTCCTCTGCTGAACTGAATTTCTCCCAGTCCTCAGGTAGGCTGCTTTTTCTGGCTAATTTGTACGCTTCATCTTTTGTTTTGATACTATCCCTGAGTTCCTTTGTTATCCACGGATGCACTACCTTCCCTGATTTATTCTTTTGACATACTGGGATGAACAATTTTTGTAGTTCATCCATGGAGTCTTTGAATGCCTTCCATTGCATATCCACCGTCAACCCTTCAAGAATTAATCGCCAGTCAATCTTGGCCAATTCACGCTTCATACCCTCAAAGTTACCTTTCTTTGAGTTCAGGACCCTTGTTTCTGAATTAACCATGTCACTCTCCATCCTAATGAAGACCTCGACCATATTATGGTCACACTTGCCCAAGGGGCCACGCACAACAAGACTGCTAACTAACCCTTCCTCATTACTCAATGCCCAGTGTAGAATAGCCTGCTCTCTCGTTGGTTCCTCTACATGTTGGTTTAGAAAAATTATCCCGCATACATTCCAAGATATCCCCTTCCTCAGCACCCCTGCCAATTTGATTCACCCAATCTATATGTAGATTAAAGTCACCCATTATAACTGTTTACCGTTGCTGCACGCATTTCTAATTTCCTGTTTGATGCCATCCCCAAATTCACGACGACTGTTAGGTGGCATGTACACAACACCCACTAGCGTTTTCTGCCCCTTAGTGTTTCGCAGCTCTACCCATATCGATCCACATCCTCCAAACGAATGTCCTTCCTTTCCATTGCGTTAATCGCCTCTATAACCAGCTACGCTACCCCACCTCCTTTTCCTTTCTGTCTATACCTCCTGAATATTGAATATACCTTGATGTTCAGCTCCCAGCCTTGGTCACCCTGGATCCCAACTATATCATAATCGTTAATAGGTTTCTGCACATTCAACTCATCCACTTTATTACGAATGCTCCTTGCATTGAGACACAAGGCCTTCAGGCTTGTTTTTACAACGCTCTTACCCCTTATACAATTATGTTGAAAAGTGGCCCTTTTTGATTTTTGCCCTGGATTTGTCTGCCTGCCACTTTTACTTTTCACCTTGCTACCTATTGTTTTTACCCCCATTTTACACCCCTCTGTGTCTCTGCTCACACATTTAAGAACTCCACCACCTCTTATTCCCTGTTTATTATTGTTTTCTTCTTTCCCCCCTACATGTTGGGTCTGAGTACTTCCCTACTCTGCCTCCTGCCTCACACACTGTCTACTAGCTTTCTCTATGTGGGTCCCTCCCCCCAACCGTTCTAGTTAAAAGTCACCGCAGTAGCCTTTGCAAATCTCCCCGCCATGATATTGGTCCCCCTCGGGTTCAAGTGCAACCCATCCTTTTTGTACAGGTCGCACCTTCCACAAAAGAGGTCCCAATGATCCAGAAACTTGAATCCCTGCCTTCTGCACCAGTCCTTCAGCCACGCATTTATCCTCCAACTCGCTCTAATCCTACTTTCACTGTCGCGTGGTACAGGCAGTAATCCGGAGATTGTTACCTTTGTGGTCCATCTTTTGAACTCGCCTCCTAACACCCTAAATTCTCCTTTCAGGACCTCTTCTCTATTTCTACGTATGTCATTGGTACCTATATGTACCACGAACTCGGGGTCCGCTCCCTCCCATTTCAGGATATCTTGGACACGTTCAGACACATCCCAGACCCTGGCACCAGGGAGGCAAACTGCCATCCGGGTCTCCCGACTGCGTCCGCAGAATCGCCTGTCTGACCCCCTAACTATAGAGTCCCCTATTACTAATGCCCTCCTCTTCTTTCCCTTACCCTTCTGAGCAACAGGACCGGTCTCTGTACCGGAGGCCCGGCCGCGGTCGCTACCCCCAGATAGGCTGCCCCCCCCCCCCCCCAACAGTACGCAAACAGGAATACTTATTGTCAAGGTGTACACCCACCGGGGTACTCTCTAGTCCCTGCCTGTGCCCCTTGCCTCTCCTAACCGTGACCCACTTGCCTGCCCACTGTGGTCTTGGAGTGACCACCTCTCTGCAACTCCTCTCAATTACTTCCTCGCTCTCCCTGACCATACGGAGGTCATCGAGCTGCTGCTCCGGGTTCCTAATACGGTCCCTTAGGAGCCCCATCTCGACGCACCTGGCGCAGATGTGGACGTCTGGAAGGCTATCAGATTCCTTGACCTCCCAAATCTGACATCCAGAACAGTAAACTGCCCTGGCACTCCCCTCTTACCTAGGATACAATACAAAGTACAATATAATACAATACAAACTGCTGGAAGAAATCAGCAGGGATCTGACTCTCAATCAGCTGCTCCCTCTTGTCTGCTTCCACCAATCAGCGGCTTCCTCAAGCCAACTTGTTTTGAAACGCGAATGGAACGTAGCCGATTTTATCTCCCTCTGCGACCGCTCCGACGGCTCACGGGCCTCTGTAAAAAAACAAGCCCCGCGCTCGGGTTTAACTCCAACCGCTCGGGTGTAGCTCGTCCCTCTGCGGCCGCACCAACGGCTCCTGGGCCTCTGTAAAAAAACAACAGTTGTGGGAGGCGGTGGGAAAGTGCAGGAGCATGGCCATTCACTGGCCAGCTCATCGCTGTCAGATGTATCGGGAACCTCCCTCGACAATGATCCCGGGGCTGGGATCATGCTGGAGGTGGGAAAGCCCGATGTATCACAGTTATCCTTACCCCTTATCACAGTTTAAGGATAAGGGGGAAATCTTTTATGACCGAGTTGAGGAAAACATTTTTCACACAGAGAGTGGTGAATCTCTGGAATTCTCTGCCACAGAATGTAATTGAGGCCAGTTCATTGGCTATATTTAAGAGGGAGTTAGATGTGACCCTTGTGGCTAAAGAGATCAGGGGGCATGGAGAGAAGGTAGGTACGTGATACTGACATGGATGATCAGCCATGATCATATTGAATGGCGGTACAGGGTCGAAGGGCAGAATGGCCTACTCCTGCACTTATTTTCTATGTTTATACGTTTCTATGTTTCATCAACGAGGAACATGCACGATAGCAAACCAAAAGGTCCTCCACCAAGTTTAGTTTTGTTTATTTTAGTTTAGCTTAGTTTGGTTCAGTTTAGTTCAGGTCTGTTTAGTTTAGTTTAATTTCGTATCGTTTCTGTTCGTGATTAGTTTAGCGCGGTGCATTAGTTTGATTAGTTTAGCGCGGAAACGGACCCTTCAGCCCATGGAGTCCTCAACTACCAACGATTCCCGCACACTAACATTATCTGCACACACTGAGCACAATTTACATTTATACCAAGCCAATTACCATGCAAACCTGTACGTATGTGGAGTGTGGAAGGTAAGCGAAGATCTCGGGGAAAACCCATGCAGGTCACGGGGAGAATGTATAAACTCCGTACAGACATGAACCCGTAGGTAGCGCAACCCGGGACCCGGGGCTCTAGCGCTGTAAGGCAGCAACTCCAACGCTGCTCCACCGTGCCGACTGTCATGTTTGAGGAAGCATGAGCACAGGGTCAAACACAACGAGGTCGCAGAGCAACATGACCAAGGATTCCTTGATGCGCTGCATGGCCACATCGCGCTATATCACACGGATAGTCCCATTACGTAGACGTTGTTTCACCATCGCTGATAGATTTGTCATTGCACTTTGCGTCAAGCATCAACGCCTTCTGCTAGTGACTATAGTTCAGGGCAAAGGTAAATGAATTCGTGGATCTCTCTATCTTTCCGCTCATTTATTGCTCAAGCTAAGCACAGAACGAAATCAACGCCATGAATTCCTGCCATTGTAAATCCTTCCCCTTCGACAAACACCATTTCCAATCAGCAAAGGCAGATTGGTCGGAAATTGTATTTCAATAAAATGCAGCCTTCAAAATAGAACAAGCAATCAAATGGAACCTTCGAAGGTAGACAGAAATACTGGAGAAACTCAGCGGGTGAGGCAGCATCTATGGAGCGAAGGCCAACCCCCCCCCCCCCCCCCCCCCCCCACATCAGTCTGAAGAAGGGTCTCAACCCGAAACGTAACCTGTTCCTTCGCGCCACAGTTGATGCCTCACCCGCTGAGTTTCTCCAGCATTTTTGTCAACCTTCGATTTATCCAGCATCTGCAGTTCTTTCTTAATCAAATGGAACCTGTGCAGTTTGTAAACTACGGCGGGAAATTTAGGTACAAATTATTTGGCCAACTATTTTTTTGTTCCCAGTTACAATTCCCTAATCACTAATTGGGCGACCGTTCCAACCAAGTGCAGAAACATTTATTGGGGTTATGGAAGGAGCAGCCATAAGAGGTGGTGAAGAAAGGAACAGAAGATGCTGGTTTACACCGAAGAATGGCACAAACTGCTGCAGTGCTTCGGCGGGTAATGCGGCTTCTGTGGAGAAAAAGGATGGATGATGTTCCTGGTCGGGACCCTTCTTCCGCCTGAAAGTAGAGCGGAGGGCACCGGATGTCGGGCGCCCAGCTGCTCCATTCTCTCAGCATACGACAATCACGCCATCTATGGAGCGAAGGAATAGATTGATGGAGAAACTCAGCGGTGAGGCAGCATCGATGGAGCAAAGGAACACCTATTTCTTCGCTCCATCGATGCTGCCTCACCCGCTAAGTTTATCCAGCATTTTGTCTACCTTCCATTGTTCCAGCAGCTGGAGTGCTTTCTTAAACTAATGTTTAAACTAAATGTTTGTATTTTCACATACATCCAATAACCAAGCCACTCACTTGTTGTTGTGATATTATTTTAATGATCATTTTACCAATTGCCCTATCTTTTTAGCGCAACGGAATGGATATGTTAGCACACGGACCAACTCATCTCTGAACTTGCGCTGTGTCACGGTATAAATGGCCGTGTTGGTGCAGGAGCTCAGGAGCTGAAGCATGAATCCAACCTTTTCAAATTCGAACAGGGGGTTTCTCCAGGACCTGCGTAAGAACAAATTAAAACTTCGAAGCACAATAAAATGTGCGACCCTTGTGGCCCAGAGCAGGATGAAGCAGCTGGAGATTGCCAGAAGTAAAACGACCGACCGTCTGCGGTTTACCATCTCCTGGTCTTTCTTTTTCTCCCCACCGCTGAGGTTTCGGAGGCTCCTGCGGACCCGACTGGCCACGGAAATACGTCTGACGGTGAGCGCGTTAAACAACAAAATCAGGCAGAATGGAATCACTGGGGTGAACAACTGTTCGATCCAAGAGAACACCATCCATTCAGGGTGCATATAAAAAAATACGTCTTTGGCGCAGCCCAGATTCAGTTCAGTTGGTAAATAAGAAACGTATGCGAAGGGCAAAGGTAGGTTCTGAAGGCAGACGAACGGGGTCACTGTCAGAATTACCATCGACGCGGTTCTCTCGGTGCAATATTTGGCCTTCATATTCTTAGTAGAAATCGCAACAAAGCGATCAAATGTGAACGCGACTGTGAACCATACAGAACAATCCACCGCCACGGGAGCCAGATAGAGTATTATTTTACACACAGGAGTGTAGATCAATGAAATAGGCCACCAATACTTATCAGCAATCCGACGAAATATCACTTCAACGAGAAGCACAGAGAGGTCCGCGGTCGCCATGGCTAACATGTAACGAGTGATGCACTTGGAGAGGCCGCACTTGCCACGGGACAGGATCACAATCGCCATCAGATTCACTGGGAAGGAATAAAAACATAAAATGATGAATTGTGTGGGGTTTGCGACGGTGGGTGAGGGTTATTTAAACGTGCGCATATTTGGGACGATCAACCATCAAACGTTTTCTATAAAGATGTTCAATCGTCAGCAAATGATGAAATACCTGATTACCAAAGCTAGTGAGATTTCCGTTTCTATTGTACTTCACATATTTATACCAACCGTTTAATATTGATGCTTTGTTATCCCGGCATGATCGCTGCAGCTACAGTCTCTGTTATCTGTACTTCAAAAACCTATCTTCCGACCTGAGGGGGAACATGTCTGTTTGTTCACAATGACGTTTTTTTGTTTAGTAAATTATTCATACGATCTTCAAATCAGTCTCTGCGAAATTATCCCTGTGGAATTTTATGAGTTTTACAGAGAAGGCAGTGCCAAGTTACGGGACGGGGTGTTTTTTTTTCTTTCTAGCGAGTGCACTACGCACTGCGGAACAGCGAGGACGCCGTGTCGCGTGCTCTACCAACAGCGCAGGTGCATCGGTTGTAGCCAAAATGCGTGGAGGTTAAATTTGTACCAGAGTCTATGAGAGGCCCTCTCTATTTTCGGTGATGGACATTTTTCAACTGGGTGAGAAGTTCTGTACATGGGTAAAACTTTTATACGCCAACCCAACAGCTAGGATATTAACAAATCAAATGTTATCAACTAAATTTAATTGATCTAGATGTTGTAGACAAGGATGCCCGCTATCTCCGTTAGTGTTCGCACTCGCTATTGAGTCACTTGCTGAAAGTGTTAGGGCCCATCCAGAAATATACTGGTATAATACTAAAGACACTGTGAATAAATTTCTTTATATGAAGATGATGTATTAATTTACAATGCAAGACCAGAAATTAGTATCCCAAACGTATATAAATCTAATAACTCAATTTGGTTTCTTTTCCGGATAGAATAGAATACGTTTATTGTGTTTGCACAATACTGTGCAACGAAATTCCATTGCATCTCTTTCGTTTAAAAAGAACAAAACACAACAGCCATTGACTCACATATACACAAAATCCACATAACATATACACATAATAAATAGGTATTAAAAGTATTTTAAAAGAGTAATGCGCATTATCTTGCACCCGGAATTATATTGTGCTTCCCCGGTGTTCTCTGTTAGAATTAAGTTATTTTATCGCACATGGGTAGAAACTATTTTTTTAGTCTACCGGTGCGAGCCTTCAGAGACGTGAATCGCCTCCCAGAAAGTAGCAGAGCGAAAAGGTGGTTGGCAGGGTGGGATGTGTCCTGCTTGATATTTGTGGCCCGGCGCAAGCATCGGGCCCTGTATATGTTATCCAGGGAGAGTAGTTGAGCGTTTGTGATGCTCTGTGCAGTTTTAATAACCATCTGCTTTAGAGTTAATTGGAATAAAACAAAATCATGCCAATAACGGAACTTAATCCACACATAATACAACATTCCCTGTTTACATTAATTAATGAAAAATCTAAATATCTAGGAATTTATGTCACTAAGACATATACCTCATTATTTAAATTAAATGTCCCCCCTTTACTGAATAAACTGCACAAGAATATTCAGTATAGGAAAACACTCCCTATTTCAATGTTTGGTAGAATTAATGTCATAAAAATTATTTTTTAATGGCAATTATTATACCTCTTTCAATCAAACCCGATATATCTACCAATGTGTTTTTTTTTAAAGGTGGACTCCATCGTCACTGATTTTATCTGGGATTATAAGAATCATAGAATAAGCAAAAAAACATTTATGCAAATCAAAGATAAACGGATATTTAGCTTTACCGAATTTTTTGTTTTATTTCTGGGCAGTTAATATTAAAAATATGAACTTTTGGCTGGAAGAAATGGACCAACAACCAGATTGGTTAAAGATGGAAAATGATGATTGTTTACCTTTTGAAATTGGTTCGATTCTGTTTGCTATTTCAAAATTGAATTAAAATAACTTACGGGGGAAATCCTATAATATACAGTGGTATGCGAATTTGGAAACAATTAAAAAACACCTTTAAATTGGATAATTTATCACTCTATCGTGAACAACCCCATCGTGAACAGCCCCTCATTTAAACCTTCTATGTTGGATAAAGGTTTCATACAAAGGAAACATTATGGAATTAAAAGGATGGGACAACTTTTTAAGAAAGGCATCTTTCTTTCATTTCAGGAGCGACAACAGACTTACGGACTCCACTCGAATGATTTTTTAAAGTTATTTACAACAGAGATTATGTTAAATCGTATACACAAAACCTTAAAACTAGAGACCCGGAAATTCTTGATGATTGTTTGAATAAACATCCTAATACAGATGAATTAATATCTCATATTTATAATATCCTATTAGATAGTGAGATACCACCAACGGATTTATATAGACAAACATGGGGAAATGAACTAACCCAACCAATAAGGAAATATATTTGGAATGAAAGTTTACAACATATACATCAATGTTCATTAAATGCCAGACACTCTTTAATACAATTTAAAGTACAACATATATTACATTACTCCAAAACACAACTAAATTGAATCTTCCCACATATCTCCCCTATCTGTGATAAATGTCAACATTTAGAGGCTGACCTAACTCACACATTCGCAAACTGTATAAAAATCAAAAACTTCTGGACGGACATTTTTAGAATAATATCTATAGTTGTCAACATTCAATTGGATCCCGATTTCAAACTAATAATACTAGGAATATCAGAACAAAGCCTAACATTTACAACAACCCAAATAAACTTTATCGACTATAGTATAATAACTGGGAAAAATGTAATATTAACATTTTGGAAAGGTCCTATAACCCCCACAATTAAAATGTGGATTGTGGAAATGTCGGAGACCTTACATTTGGAAAGAATCAGACTTGGCTTAATGGACAAACAAGAACTTTTTTTATCAGAATATGGTCTCCATTCATTGACTACTTGAAGGGGCAGACTGGCTCGGCACGTGAACCTGACTGAAACTCGAATTAAGGATTAGATGAAAGTAATACTTTATAATTGACGAACTTATCTCCAATGTTGTATTTTTAGTAAATTATTCCATTCTTCTTTATCATGTTTTTCCTTTTTTAAATTTATCTTTCTTATTTTCTCCCTATTAAAAAAAGATACTAGAAGCAGAGTTAATATCAATCGATAATATTAGTAATGTAGGAATGATATACATGAAATGTTTTTAATATGATAAGTACCTGCCTCTAATAAAAACATTTTTTTAAAGAGTCTATGAGAGGCCATACGTCAAAGAAGACAACGCGTTTCCTCTCTCCTAAGATATATCTTGGCTTATTTGAGTTTTGTTTAGATGTACAGCCCCGAAGCGGGTCCTCCGTTCCAGCGAGTCCGCGCTGACTAGCGAACCCCGCACACTAACAATATTCGACACACACGAGCGACTTAAACCAAATATATACCAAATCAATTAACCTAAGAACCTGTCTATCTTGGAGAGCTGGAGGAAACCGAAAATCTCGGCGAAAACACACGCTGGTCACGTGGCGAACCTACAAATTCTGCAAAGACAAGCAACAGTAGTGGGGAGCGAGCCCTGCGCCTTCGTGCAGCCCTTAACGCTGCCGGGTTATTCCGTATGTTCTCTTCATCTTTACTGCTCTTTTCAAACTGTCTTTGTAAATTCTATGAGATGTGTCGACAATTACCTACCGGGTACACCAATTGCTGCAAGAATCGGGTAATACACGTATTCTATATCCACGATCTCACTATAATACATTTTAATTCGACGGTCGAGGCGATCACTCCTGGTGCTGCCACTCAGCGTTTGTCAGCGAAACAAACCAATCTCTGGCACATTTATAAAGTAAATAAAGGAGAAAATAGGCAATTAGGTAGCATCCCTGTGGACATTACAAACAGACTTTGGAACAAACAAGTACTGTTTTCAATGTAATATACAGAAATCACAATCATGCGGGCGACCGCTCCATGCATTTCCAACAGCAGGAAGTGAAGCGGTTCCGGACTCGCCCAACATTGCGAACATTTTTCCTGCATCTAGCTTGTCCATAGAAACATAGAAACATAGAAAATAGGTGCAGGAGTAGGCCATTCGGCCCTTCGAGCCTGCATCGCCATTCAATATGATCATGGCTGATCATCCAACTCAGTATCCTGTACCTGCCTTCTCTCCATACCCCCTGATCCCTTTAGCCACAAGGTCCACATCTAACTTGTGGTACATATAGGTACCAACGACATAGGTAAAAAAAGAGAAGAGGTCCTGAAAGAAGAATTTAGGGAGTTAGGTAGAGAGTTAAGGAGAAGGACTGCAAAGGTAACAATCTCAGGATTACTGCCTGTGCCACGCGATAGTGAGAGTAGGAATGGAGCGAGGTGGAGGATAAATGAGTGGATGAGGGACTGGTGCAGTGGGTATGGATTCAAGTTTCTGGATCATTGGGACCTCTTTTGGGGAAGGTGCGATCTGTACAGAAAGGACGGGTTGCACTTCAACTCTAAGGGGACCAATATCCTGGCGGGGAGATTTGCAAAGGCTACTGGGGAGAATTTAAACTAGTATGGTTGGGGGGGAGGGACTCAAATTGGGAAAGCTAGCAGTCAGTGTGTGAGGCAGGGGGCAGAGAATGGTAGCACTCTGACCCAAAATGTAGGGAAGAGAGAAGAAAAAGACAATAAACAGAGAATAACAGAGGGTGGGTTTCTTAAATGTGTATATTTTAATGCTAGGAGCATTGTAAGAAAGGTGGATGAACTTAGAGCCTAGATTGACACCTGGAAGTATGAAGTTGTGGCGAGCAGTGAAACATGGTTGCAGGAGGGCTGTGATTGGAAACTAAATATTCCAGGATTTCGTTGCTTCAGGTGTGATAGAATTGGAGGGGCAAGAGGTGGAGGTGTTGCATTGCTTATCAGGGAAGATATTACAGCAGTACTTTGGCAGGATAGATTAGAGGGCTCGTCTAGGGAGGCTATTTGGGTGGAACTGAGAAATGGGAAAGGGGTAGCAACACTTATAGGGGTGTATTATACACCGCCAAATGGGGAGCGAGAATTGGAAGAGCAAATATGTAAGGAGATTGCAGATATTAGTAGTAAGCACAAGGTAGTGATTGTGGGAGATTTCAATTTTCCACACATAGACTGGGAAACACATTCTGTAAATGGGCTGGATGGGTTGGAGTTTGTAAAATGTGTGCAGGATAGTTTTTTGCAGCAATACATAGAAGTACCTACTAGATAAGGGGCGGTGCTGGACCTCGTGTTAGGAAATGATACGGGTCAGGTGGCAGAGGTATGCGTTGGGGAACAGTTCGGGACCAGTGATCACAATACCATTAGTTTCAATATAATTATGGAGAGGGTCAGAACTGGACCTAGGGTTGAGATTTTTGATTGGAGAAAGGCTAACTTTGAGTAGATGCGAAAGGATTTAAAAGGAGTAAATTGGGACAGTTTGTTTTATGGGAAAGATGTGGAAGAGAAATGGCGTACATTTAAAGGTGAAATTTTAAGAGTCCATAATATTTATGTCCCTGTTCGGTTGAAAGGAAATAGTAAAAATTGGTAAGAGCCATGGTTTTCAAGGGAAATTGGACACTTGGTTCGGAAAAAGAGGGAGATCTACAATAATTATAGGCAGCATGGAGTAAATGAGGTGCTTGAGGAGTATAAAGAATGTAAAAAGAATCTTAAGAAAGAAATTAGAAAAGCTAAAAGATGATATGAGTTTGCTTTGGCGAGTAAGGTGAAAGTAAATCCAAAGGGTTTCTACCGCTATATTAATAGAAAAAGGATAACGAGGGATAAAATTGGTCCATTGGAGAGTCAGAGTGGACAGCTATCTGCAGAGCCAAAAGAGATGGGAGAGATATTGAACAATTTATTTTCTTCGGTATTCACCAAGGAGAAGGATGTTGAATTATGTGAGGTAAGGGAAACAAGTAGAGTAGCTATGGAAACTATGAGATTCAAAGAAGAGGAAGTACTGACACTTTTGAGAAATATAAAAGTGGATAAGTCTCCAGGTCCGGACAGGATATTCCCCGGGACATTGAGGGAAGTTAGTGTAGAAATAGCAGGGGCTATGACAGAAATATTTCAAATGTCATTAGAAACGGGAACAGTGCCGGGGGATTGGCGTACTGCGCATGTTGTATCATTGTTTAAAAGGGGTCTAAGAGTAAACCTAGCAATAATAGACCTGTTATTTTGACGTCAGTGGTGGGCAAATTAATGGAAAGGATACTTAGAGATAATATATATAAGCATCTGGATAAACAGGGTCTGATTAGGAACAGTCAACATGGATTTGTGCCTGGAAGGTCATGTTTGACTAATCTTCTTGAATTTTGTGAAGATGTTACTCGGGAAATTGATGACGGTAAAGCAGTGGATGTTGTACATATGGACTTCAGTAAGGCCTTTGACAAGGTTCCTCATGGAAGGTTGGTTAAGAAGGTTCAATGGTTGGGTATTAATGGTAGAGTAGCAAGATGGATTCAACAGTGGCTGACTGGGAGATCCCAGAGAGTAATGGTGGATGGTTGTTTGTCCGGTTGGAGGCCAGTGACGAGTGGGGTGCCACAGGGATCTGTGTTGGGTCCACTGTTGTTTGTCATGTACATCAATGATCTGGATGATGGTGTGGTAAATTGGATTAGTAAGTATGCAGATGATACTAAGATAGGTGGGGTTGTGGATAATGAAGTAGAGTTTCCAAGTCTACAGAGAGATTTATGCCAGTTGGAAGAGTGGGCTGAAAGATGTCAGATGGAGTTTAATACTGATAAGTGTGAGGTGCTACATCTTGGCAGGACAAATCAAAATAGGACGCACATGGTAAATGGTAGGGAATTGAAGAATGCAGGTGAACAGAGGGATCTGGGAATAACTGTGCACAGTTCCCTGAAAGTGGAATCTCATGTAGATAGGGTGGTAAAGAAAGCTTTTGGTGTGCTGGCCTTTATAAATCAGAGCATTGAGTGTAGAAGTTGGGATGTAATGTTAAAATTGTACAAGGCATTGGTGAGGCCAATTCTGGAGTATGGTGTACAATTTTGGTCGCCTAATTATAGGAAGGATGTCAACAAAATAGCGAGAGTACAGAGGAGATTTACTAGAATGTTGCCTGGGTTTCAGCAACTAAGTTACAGAGAAAGGTTGAACAAGTTAGGGCTTTATTCTTTGGAACGCAGAAGGTTAAGGGGGGGGGGCTTGATAGAGGTCTTTAAAATGATGAGAGGGATAGAAAGTTGACGTGGATAAGCTTTTCCCACTGAGAGTAGGGAAGATTCAAACAAGGGGACATGACTTGAGAATTAAGGTACTGAAGTTTAGGGGTAACCTGAGGGGGAACTTCTTTACACGGAGAGTGGTGGCTGTGTGGAATGAGCTTCCAGTGAAGGTGGTGGAGGCAGGTTCGTTTTATTATTTAAAAATAAATTGGATAGTTATATGGACGGGAAGGGAATGGAGGGTTATGGTCTGAGCGCAGGTATATGGGACTAGGGGAGAATACGTGATCGGCACGGACTAGAAGGGTCGAGATGGCCTGTTTCCGTGCTGTAATTGTTATATGGTTATATGGTTATAACTCCCGCTTAAATATAGCCAATGAACTGGCCTCAACTACCTTCTGTGGCAGAGAATTCCAGAGATTCGCCACTCTCTGTGTGAAAAACGTTTTCCTCATCTCGGTCCTAAAATATTTCCCCCTTATCCTTAAACTGTGACCCCTTGTTCTGGACGTTTTTTCACCTTTGTTGCACGCATTTCTAATTTCCTGTTTGATGCCATCCCCAACTCCACTACTACTGTTAGGTGGCCTGTACACAACTCCCACTAGTATTTTCTGCCCCTTAGTGTTTCGCAGCTCTACCCATATTGATTCCACATCCTCCAAGCTAATGTCCTTCCCTTCTATTGCGTTAATCTGCTCTCTAACCAGCAACGCCACCCCACCTCCTTTCCCTTTCTGTCTATCCCTCCTATATATTGAATATCCCTGGATGTTCAGCTCCCAGCCTTGGTCACACTGGAGCCATGGCTCCGTGATCCCAACTACCTCATAGTCATTAATAGCTATCTGCACATTCAACTCATCCGCATTATTACGAATGTTCCTTGCATTGAGTCCAGTCCTTTATAATTATATATTTTACTATAAGAACCCCCTCATCCTTCTAGACTCCAGTGAATACAAGCCTAGTCTTTTCAATATTTCCTCATATGACAGTCCCGCCAGCCCAGGGATCAATCTCGTGAACCTACGCTGCACTGCCTCAATCACAATGGTGCCCTTGATCTAATTAGGAGACCAAAACTGTACACAAAACTCCAGATGTGGTCTCACCAGAGCCCTATACAACTGCAGAAGAACCTCTTTACTCCTATACTGAAATCCTCTAGGAATGAAGGCCAACATTCCATTAGCTTTCTTCAATGCCTGCTGTACCTGTAAGCTAACTTTCAGTGACCGGTGCACAATGACTCCCAGGTCTCGCTGCACCCCCCCCCCTTACCTAAGTTAACCCCATTGAGATAATAATCTGCCCCCTTGTTTTTGCCGCCAAAGCGGATAATCTCACATTTATCTATATTATACTGCATCTGCCACGCATCTGCCCTCTCACTCAACCTGTCCAGGTCACCCTGCAAACTCCTAACATCCTCTTCAAAGTTCACACTGCCACCCAGCTTTGTGTCATCCGCAAACTTGCTAGTGTTGCTCCTAATTCCCTCTTCCAAATCATTAATATATATGGTAAACAGTTGCGGCCCCAACACCGACCCTTGCGGCACTCCACTCGCCACTGCCTGCCATTCTGAAAATGACCCGTTCACTCCTACTCTTTGCTTCCGGTCTGCCAACCAATGTTCTATCCATGTCAACACCCAACCCCCAATACCATGTGCTCTAATGTTAGTCACGATTCTCCCGTGCGGGACCTAATCAAAGGTTTTCTGAAAGTCTAGATACACTACATCCACTGGCACCCCTTCATCCATTTTACTTGTCACATCCTCAAAAAATTCCAGAGGATTAGTCAAGCATGATTTCCCTTTCATAAATTGAGTTGGACTAATCATTTTACTGCTATCCAAATGCCCCATTATTACCTCTTTAATAATTTACTCCAGCAACTTTCCCACCACCAAAGTCAGGCTAACTGGTCTGTAATTCCCCTGTTTTCTCTCTCTCTCCTTTCTTGAAAAGTGGGATAACATTAGCTATCCTCAAATCCACAGGAACGGATCCTGAATCTATTGAACATTGGAAAATGATCACCAATGCGTGCACTATTTCTAGAGCCACCTCCCTGAGGACCCTGAGATGCCGACCATGTCCAGGGGATTTATCATCCTTCAGTCCCTTTAGCTTACCCAATACTATTTATCGCCTAATGAAAATGTCTTTCAGTACCTCTACCCCCTTAGATCCTCTGTCCTCCAGTATATCTGGGAGATTGTTTGTGGCTTCCTTAACCAGAGGTTCACTAAAGAAGTACATAGTAGTTCAGCACTGCCCCCTGGTTGTGGTAGGACGATCAATTTGCCTGATCACAGCTGGGGAGAAACTGTCCCTGAATCTGGAGGTGTGCGTTTTCACAATTCTATTCCATTTTCCTGATGGGAATGGGAGAAGATTGAGTCGTCACGGCGCAACTCGTCGTTGATTATGCTGCGAGACCTGGCGAGGCCGCGCGAGCTTTAAGTAAATGGAGGCAATAGAAAGGAGGTTGGTAGAATGGAGCTAGCCAGCAAAACGGCGTGAGAGGTAGATTTCGGACAAGAACGCATGCGATCGGAGTATAATTTTAAATCGGGGTTCCTTGGCATACACTATCGAGGCCTCTTAGGGAATGAATTGTGGAGATAGCGCCAGGGATTGGGAGTGATAAATGGAAAGATCAAAGGACTTCGGATGATGGAACCTAAGAAGAAAGGAAGGTGATTACTTCAAACAGGTGAGGCAGGGATGTTGTCAAGGAGGAACATTGGAGGGAGGGAATGCGTGAAAGTGTTGTTTAGTTTAGTTTAGAGATACAGCATGGAAAGAGCCCCTTCGGCCCACTGAATCTACAGCGCCCCTCTATCATCCATCCACACTACATTTATAGCCCAACTCACTCATCCACTCTCTGCACGCTGGCTGCAAATTGCAGAGGACGAATAACGTACAAATCGGTGCATCTTTGGCATGTGGGAATATACCGGAGCACCCGGAGAAACCCACAGGATCACAGGGAGAAAGTGCAAACTCTTCAGAGGCAGCTCCCGATGTCAGGTACGAACCCGGGTATCTGGCGCTATGAGACAGCAGCTCTTGCAGCTGCTCCAGTATGCCATCATCACTGTGGTAATGCGCTGGGAGAAGCATGTAGCCGATGAGGTAGGTGGCTTTGGGAACGAATCTGGGTGATAGTGGGATTGTTCTATTTGTAAAAATCGAATGAACCCACCAGATCGGAAATGAACACAACATGCTGGAGTATCTGAGCGGGGCAGGCAGCTTCTCTGGAGAGAAGGAATAGGTGACGTTTTAAACAGACCAGACGGAAGAGTGGTCTCGACACGAAACGTTACACATTCCTTCTCTCCAGAGATGCTGCCTGTTCCGGAATTTTGTGTCTACCTTCGGTGTAAACCAGCATTTGAAGTTCCTTCCTACAGAGTATAACGGTGGTCAGGACGAGACCGTTGGAAGAGAGTAACCCATAACAGTAGAATTTCAGAATCAGAATCAGAATCAGATTTTTTAGCCAAGTATGTTTTGCAACATACCAGGAATTTCACTGGCCAGGTCAGTCATACAATTAAAAGCAACAGGTTCAAAAACATATTTAACATGAACGTCCACCACAGTGACTTCTCCACATTCCTCACTGTGATGGAAGGCGAAATTAAGTTCAAGTCTCTTCCTTTGTTCTTCCTTGGCCGGGGGGTCTCGAGCCCCCGTTGACGGGACGGTCTTAACTCCCGTAGCCTCGGGGCTGGACGAACTGTCTGCGGCGTTGGAACTCCCGACCTGCCTCTCCCGAGACTTCGAGCCCTTGTTGGTAAGTCGACGGTGGACGCGGTGGGAGCGATACCAGGCAAGGGATCCGCTCCGATGGTAAGTCCGTGCCCCACGGTGGGGCTCACGACAGTCCAAGACGGCTCCCAGCTCCAGCGTTGGTAGGCCGCAGGGCCCTGACAATGTGATCCGGAAAATGATCACAACTCCGGGAAGGTAAGGACTTGAAACAAAGTTTCCCCCGCCCCCCCCCCCTCCCCGCCATGAAACAAACTAAAGAACATAAAAACAAACTTTAAACAGACATAAAAAATAACAAAAGTTGAGAAAACTAACAAACTGCCGGTAGGGCTAGCTATCTCCATGGTGGTCAGTAATGTTTACTTTTGCAATGGTGCTGTACAATCGGCGGCAGAGTCTCATTCCTACCATGGCTCGTCGCGGTGAGCAAGCGCAATACACTCACGTTATTTCATTTGACAAACTCCGGTCGCAGCAGAACAGCGCTACGCACGTTCACACAGCCCGTACTCCGCTCAGTGTCAACAGTTGTGGCTGTACCATCGAGATCACATTTGATCCTCTAGGTCTGAATGCTTTGTCAGACCTGTGACCCTGAAGGGCTGGTTACGGCGGGTGGCTGCTCGTATTTGGACCATTCATCGGGGACCGGGGGGGTGAAGCTCCAACAATTGTGCTCCGACTGTGGGTTTCCTGGCCTGTGGACAAGGAAACATCATGCGGATCTTCATCGCTCCGTTCTTCGTCGTTACATCGCTGCTCGGTTAGTATTTCCGTCTCCAAATTTATTTCTTGGAGCTTGTTACTACACATATTAAATTGAAGAAAGGGGTGATTGAGTTGATTGAAGAAATTATGTTAACTGATATGGACACAAACGGCCTACTGTAGATAAGGAATGTGTGGCGTTTCATAGAAACATAGAAACATCGAAAATAGGTGCAGGAGTAGGCCATTCGGCCCTTCTAGCCGGCACCGCCATTCAATATGATCATGGCTGATCAACCAACTCAGTATCCTGTACCTGCCTTCTCTCCATGCCCCCTGATCCCTTTAGCCACAAGGGTCACATCCAACTCCCTCTTAAATATAGACAATGAACTGGCCTCAACTACTTTCTGTGGCAGATAATTCCACAGATTCACCACTCTCTGTGTGAATGTTTTTTCTCATCTCGATCCTAAAAGACTTCCCCCTTATCCTTAAACTGTGACCCCTTGTTCTGGACTTCCCCAACATCGGGACCAATCTTCTTGCATCTAGCCTGTCCAACCCCGTAATAATTTTGTAAGTTTCTATATGATCCCTCCTCAATCTTCTAAGTTGTAGCGAGTTCAAGCCGAATCTATCCAGTCTTTCTTCATATGAAAGTCCTGCCATCCCAGGAATCTCACCATGTGGTCTCACCAACGCCCTGCACAACTGCAGTAGAACCTCCCTGCTCCTATACTCAAATGCTTTTGCTATGAATGCTAACATACCATTCACTTTCTTCACTGCCTGCTGCACCTGCATGCCGACTTTCAATGACTGGTGTACCATGACACCCAGGTCTCGTTGCATCTCCCCTTTTCCTAATCGGCCATCATTCTGATAACAGTCTACTTTCCTGTTCTTGCCACCAAAGTTATACTGCATCTGCCATGCATTTGCCCACTCACCCAGCCTATCCAAGTCACCTCGCAGCCTCCTAGCATCCTCCTCACAGCTAACACTGCCCCAGCTTCGTGTCATCCGCAAACATGCAGATGTTGCATTCAATTCCCTCGTCCAAATCATTAATATATATTTCGAGACTCATAAGAAGGATCTCGACCCGAAACATCACCCATTCCTTATCTCCAGAGATGCTGCATGTCCCGCTAAGTTTATCCAGTTGTTGTGTCTATCTTCGGTTTAAATCAGCATCTACAGTTCCTTCCTACACATGTTAACTGACATATGGTTTACTGTTAGACTGGAGCATCCAGGACTCGGTGGCACAGTCGGTCTCTGAAATGACGTTCGCAGTTAAAGATGACATAGCGCTAGAATGCTCCTTTAGAACGGCAGAGACAATCCTGAATGTTTATTGGTACAGACAGCGACGTGGGCAGCAGCCAGTGATCCTGTTTCGGATTACGACAAGGATACTAAAGAGAAATGGGGATCTCACAGACCGATTCTCTTCCACGTACAATAAGGCTGCAAAAACCACCCAGTTAATCATCCGCGCGTCCGGGATTATCGACTCCGCCACGTATCTTTGTGCAATGGACTCCACGTTGCTGAAGAAACACGGCGGACACGCACAAAAACACACCGCATGCAATTGTGCACGGAGCCGCCAGATGGCGCACTCCACTCCACTAGGCCCGGGAACCGTTGGAGACAGCGGAGGAGGGTCAGGGCGGTGAGTACTTAAATCGGGCACGGGGCTTGTTTTCACAGAGGCCCGGGACCGTTGGAGACAGCGGAGGAGGGTCAGGGCGGTGAGTACTTAAATCGGGCACGGGGCTTGTTTTCACAGAGGCCCGGGAACCGTTGGAGACAGCGGAGGAGGGTCAGGGCGGTGAGTACTTAAATCGGGCACGGGGCTTGTTTTCACAGAGGCCCGGGAACCGTTGGAGACAGCGGAGGACGGTCAGGGCGGTGAGTACTTAAATCGGGCACGGGGCTTGTTTTCACAGAGGCCCGGGACCGTTGGAGACAGCGGAGGAGGGTCAGGGCGGTGAGTACTTAAATCGGGCACGGGGCTTGTTTTCACAGAGGCCCGGGACCGTTGGAGACAGCGGAGGAGGGTCAGGGCGGTGAGTACTTAAATCGGGCACGGGGCTTGATTTCACAGAGGCCCGGGACCGTTGGAGACAGCGGAGGAGGGTCAGGGCGGTGAGTACTTAAATCGGGCACGGGGCTTGTTTTCACAGAGGCCCGGGAACCGCTGGAGACAGCGGAGGAGGGTCAGGGCGGTGAGTACTTAAATCGGGCACGGGGCTTGTTTTCACAGAGGCCCGGGACCGTTGGAGACAGCGGAGGAGGGTCAGGGCTTACCAAATCCCGTAACGTTCCACACTCCATAGGGAGGGTTTCTGGGGAAGCCGCTGATTGGTGGAAGCAGACTAGAGGAAGCAGCTGATTGGGTGCGCCCTCAGGTTAGCATTTATGCTTTATGGTTAAAGGTTCAGTGCTTTAGTAAAGGTAAAGTGGGCTAAGGGTACAGTGGGCTAAGGGTACAGTGGGCTAAAGGTACAGTGCTTTTTGTTTATATAATAAAGGTACAGTTTAAATGGCAAGAGGGAGCAGTTGTTGTGAGTCAGATACCTGCTGATTTCTCCCAGCAGTTTCTATTGTATTGTACTGGTATCGGATCCAGGGTAAGGTGAGAGAATGACAGTCAGAGCAGTGTACTGTTCTGGATGTCAGATGTGGGAGGTCATGGTGTCGGATGGCCCTCCAGACGTCCACATCTGCACCAGGTGCAGAGAGATGGGGCTCCTAAGGGACCGTATTAGGTTCCTGGAGCAGCAGCTCGATGACCTCTGTCTTGTCAGGGAGAGTGACGAGGTCATAGAGGGGTGTTATAGGGAGGTGGTCACTCCAAAACCACAGGAGAGAGACATATGGGTCACGCTAAGGAAGGGCAAGGGGCAGAGGCAGGAACGAGGGAGTACTCCAATGTCGGTACACCTTGCAAATAAGTACTCCTGTTTGAGTACGGATGAGGATGACAGCCTGCCCGGGAGTAGCAACAGCGGACGGGCCTCCAGCACAGAGACCGGCCCTGTTGCTCCGAAAGGTAGGGGAAAAAAGAAGAGGGCAATAGTAATTGGGGACTCTATTGTTAGGGGGTCGGATAGGCGTTTCTGTGGACGCAGTCGGGAGACCAGGATGGTGGTCTGCCTCCCTGATGCCAAGGTCTCGGACGTGTCTCAACGCATCCAAGATATCCTGAAATCAGAGGGAGAGGAGCCTGAGGTCGTGGTACATATTGGTACAAATGACATAGGTAAAAAAAGTGAAGAGGTCTTGAAGGGAGGATTTAGGGTGTTGGGAGGAGAGTTAAGGAAAAGGACCAAAAAGGTAGCAATCTCAGGATTACTGCCTGTACCACGCGACAGTGAGAGTAAGAATGGAGCGAGGTGGAGGATAAATGCGTGGCTGAAAGACTGGTGCAGAGGGCAGGGATTCAAGTTTCTGGATCATTGGGACTTCTTTTGGGGAAGGTGGGACCTGTACAGAGAGGATGGGTTGCACTTGAACCCGAGGGGGACCAACATCCTGGCGGGGAAATTTGCAAAGGTCACTGGGGAGACTTTAAACTAGAATGGTTGGGGCGAGGGACTCAAATAGAGAAAGCTAGTAGACCGAATGGGAGGCAGGAAGCAGAAAAGGGAAGCACTCGGACACAAGAGGAGAAAGAAAAAAAAGGAAATAAACAGAGAAGAAGAGACGGGGGGTTTCTTAAATGTGCATATTTTAATGCTAGGAGCATTGTAAGAAAGGTGGATGGGCTTAGAGTCTGGATAGACACATGGAAGTATGATGTTGTGGCGATCAGTGAAACATGGTTGCAGGAGGGCTGTGATTGGAAACTAAATATTCCAGGATTTCGTTGCTTCAGGTGTGATAGAATTGGAGGGGCAAGAGGTGGTGGTGTTGCATTGGTAGTCAGGGAAGATATTACAGCAGTGCTTTGGAAGGATAGATTGGAGGGCTCATCTAGGGAGGCTAGGGAAGCGGAAAATCAAAATGTGACAGGAGGATCCAGAATGTGTGAAGATAAAGCTCTAGATGTAAAAGGGGCAAAAACGGAAAGGAAGGGTAGTAAAAATCATCTGAAAGTGCTTTATCTAAATGCACGGAGTATTCGAAATAAGATAAATGAATTAACGGTGCAATTAAGTATATATGGTTATGATATCGTGGCCATTACGGAGACATGGCTGCAAGGGGATCAGGACTGGGAGTTAAATATAGAGGGGTACTCGACAATTAGAAAAGATAGACAGGAAAGAAAGGGAGGAGGGGTGGCCCTTTTAATAAGGGAGGGAATAACGGCAATAGAGAGGAAGGATATTGCGTTGAAGGATCAGGATAGTGAAACAGCTTGGGTACAGATAGAGAATAACAAGGGGAAAAAAACACTAGTGGGTGTAATTTATAGACCTCCAAATAGCTGTGACGCTGTTAGTCAGAACATAAATCTGCAAATAGTTGACGCATGTAAAAAGGGAACTGCTGTAATCATGGGGGACTTCAATTTTCATATTAATTGGGCAAACCAAACTGGGCAGGGTAGACTAGAGGAAGAGTTTATAGAATGTATTAGAGACGGGTTCCTAGAACAGTATGTCACAGAACCGACAAGGGGGGAGGCAATCTTGGATCTGGTCCTGTGTAATGAAGCAGGATTGATTAAAAATGTCATAGTTAGGGACTCGTTGGGAACAAGTGACCACAATATGGTCGAATTCCATATTCAAATAGAAAGGGAGCAGGTTGAAACTCAGGCTAGGGTGCTTAGTCTAAATAAGGGGGATTATGAAGGTATGAGGACTGAGCTGATCTAAGTTGACTGGGATAGCAGACTCAAGAATAAGACGGTACATGAGCAGTGGTGTACGTTTAAGGATCTACTGTATAACCTTCAAGAAAAATTTATTCCTATGAAGAAAAAAAGGGGTAAGGGTAAGAACAGTCAGCCATGGCTCAGTAAAACTATAAAGGATAGTATTCGGCTGAAGGCAAGGGCATATAAGGTAGCCAGAGATAGTGGGAGGGTAGAGGATTGGGAAGCATTTAAAGGTCAGCAAAGAATAACTAAGAGATTAATTAAGACGGGGAAATTAGACTATGAAAGGAATTTAGCGAACAACATAAAAACTAATAGTAAGAGTTTTTATAGCTATATAAAAAGAAAAAGGGTGGCTAAGGTGAACGTTGGTCCATTGGAGGGTGAGACTGGAGAGTTGTTGGTGGGGAACATGGAAATGGCAAAGGCATTAAACGAGTATTTTGTATCAGTCTTCACCATAGAAGACACAAAAAATATTCCAACGCTGGATAAACAGGGGGCGGTAGGAATGGAGGAGCTAAATACTATTAAGATCACCAAGGAGGTGGTATTAGGGAAATTAATGAGACTGAAGGAGGATAAATCCCCTGGGCCTGATGGATTACATCCAAGGGTCTTGAGGGAGATAGCGGTGGGGATTGTGGATGCATTGGTGATAATTTTCCAAAACTCCCTGGAGGCAGGCACGGTCCCAGTGGATTGGAAAATGGCCAATGTAACACCTATATTTAAAAAAGGAAGTAGACAGAAGGCGGGTAACTACAGACCGGTTAGTCTAACATCGGTGCTGGGTAAAATGTTAGAGACAATTATTAAAGAAACACTAACGGGGCACTTGG
Source organism: Amblyraja radiata (assembly GCF_010909765.2). Lineage (NCBI taxonomy): Eukaryota > Metazoa > Chordata > Chondrichthyes > Rajiformes > Rajidae > Amblyraja > Amblyraja radiata. Next base: position 58,207,653 of record NC_045970.1, on the reverse strand, counting down.
ATAAACATGACTTCATCGGACAGAACCAGCATGGTTTTGTGAAGGGGAAATCCTGTTTAACGAATCTGCTCGAATTCTTTGAGGAAGTAACAACCCGGGTGGATAAAGGGGAACCGGTGGATGTGGTATACTTGGACTTCCAAAAGGCTTTTGACAAGGTGCCACATAAGAGACTTTTGCTAAAAATAAAAAATGATGGGATTGGGGGTAATATATTAGCATGGGTAGAGGATTGGCTGACAAATAGGAAGCAGAGAGTGGGGATAAATGGTTCATACTCGGGATGGCAACCGGTAACTAGCGGGGTTCCGCAAGGGTCGGTGCTGGGACCCCAGTTGTTCACAAGTTATATAAATGATTTGGAGGAGGGAACCAAGTGTAATATATCAAAATTTGCGGACGATACAAAAATGGGAGGAAAAGTTGGGGATGAGGAGGATAGGAAGAGTCTGCAAATGGATATAGATAAGCTAGGTGAGTGGGCAACAACTTGGCAGATGAAATTTAATACTAATAAATGTGAAGTCATTCACTTTGGGAAAAAAATGATCGGGCAAGTTATTTTCTAAATGAGGAGGAGCTGCGTTGTAATGCAACGCAAAGGGATCTAGGGGTATTAGTACATGAATCACTAAAAGTCAGTATGCAGGTGCAGCAAGCAATCAGGAAGGCCAATGGAGTTTTGGCCTTTATTGCTAGGGGGATTGAGTATAAAAACACGGAGGTCTTGCTGCAGCTGTACACAGTATTAGTGAGACCACATTTGGAATACTGTGTACAGTTCTGGGGTCCATACTTAAGGAAGGATGTACTAGCCCTGGAGGCAGTGCAGCGAAGGTTTACAAGATTAATTCCTGCAATGAGGGGATTGACATATGAGGAAAGGTTAAGTAAGCTGGAGCTCTACTCTTTGGAGTTTAGGAGAATGAGAGGCGATCTCATTGAAACATATAAGATCGTGAGGGGCCTTGATCGGGTGGATGCACCGAGGATGTTCCCAATGATCGGGGAAACTAGAACTAGGGGACATAGTTGCAGAATAAGGGGGGGGGGGCTCTTTTAAAACTGAGATGAGGAAGGACTTCTTCACCAAGAGGGTGGTTAATTTATGGAATTCACTGCCCCAGGGAGCAGTGGAAGCAGAAACGTTAAATATATTTAAGTCTAAAATAGATGTTTTTTTAGCTGCCGAGGGGATAAGGGGCTACGGGGAGAGGGCAGGGATATGGACCTAGGTATGGTTAGTATAGTAAGACCTGAGTGATCTCCTGGACAAGTGTCGATCGCCTGGATTGGGGTCGGAGAGGAATTACCCGGATTTTTTTTCCCGAATTGGACCTGGGTTTTTATCCGGTTTTTTGCCTCCCCCAGGAGATCACGCGGTTCTTGGGGTGGAGAGGGGTGATAGCGGTATAAAGGGGAGGGTAGTGTCTTGTGTTCTGTGTCTTGTGTCTACTGTTTGTGGGTAAGTGTGTCTGTTTAGTGTTCAGCCATGAGCGAATGGCGGTGCGGGCTCGACGGACATGGTGGTCTACTCTCGCACCTACTTTCTATGTTTCTACTAGTACGAAAATACGCAAACAATGAAATAGCAACAAAGCAATTTGTTCCCGGGGTTCAAATTGTAACTTTGTAGTTTCAATCTCTGACTGCGACCAAACTCTACCTCGATGTAAGTTACCTTCATCAAATTTTCTCCGTCCTAAACAGACGACAATCTTATAACCGAACCCCATTGGAAGGCAAGGCTAGGCAAGGCAAATTTATTTGTGTAGCACCATTCGTGCAAACTGCAATTCAAGGTGCTTTACAGGAAATAAAAAATAAAATAGTCAATAATTAAAAATTGCAAAATAAGCAATACGACAAATGTATGAATAATAAAACAACGTCAATGAAACAATAAAACGATTTTAAAAAGCACATAAAAGGGTTAAAATTAGACGGTTAAGATTACCTGCATGTCGGGTTATGGAAAAGCTATACTAAACAACAGTGTTTTTAGGCCTGATTTAAATGCGCTTACAGTTTGTGCACACCTCAGGTGTTCAGGGAGCTTGTTCCACAGGTGTGGAGCATAAAAACCGAATGCTGCTTCAGCCTTTTTAGTTCTGACCCTGGGAACACACAGTAAACCTGTCCCTGAAGACCTGAGGAGTCTAGGCGCCTCATATACAACAAGTAGGTCAGAGATGTGTTTTGGACCTAGACCATTCAGTGCCTTGTAGGTCAGTAACAGAATTTTAAAATCTATCCTCTTACACACAGGGAGCCAGTGCAAAGATTTAAGGACAGGTGTAATGTGGTCCATATTCTTGGTGTTGGTCAAGACTCTGGCAGCGGCATTTTGGATAAGCTGCAGTTGTTTAATTGATTTTTTATTGAGACCTGTAAAGATGCCATTACAATAATCTAACCTACTAAAAATATATGCATGAACAAGTTTTTCAGTGTCTTCTTTGGACAGAAATCCCTTGATTCTTGCAATATTTTTTATATGATAATAGGCAGATCTGGTAATGGTCTTTATATGGCTGTTAAAATTCAAATCCGAGTCCATAACTACACCAAGGTTTCTGGCTTTTTCTGTGGTTTTCAGTGCAATTGAGTCGAGTTGAGCACTCACTAGCCTTGTTTTTTTGGGACAAAAGACAATAATTTCTGTCTTATTTGCATTGAGCTGGAGGAAGTTCTGGTTCATCCACTCATTGATATGTTTGACACACTGGCTCAGTGAGTGTAGGGGACTATAGTCATGTGGTGACACTGCGATATATAGTTGTGTGTCATCGGCATAAGTGTGGTAGGATATGTTAAAATGCTCTATGATCTGAGCTAGGGGGAGCATATAAATGTTGAACAAAATGGGTCCAAGAATGGAGCCCTGAGGAACCCCGCATGTGAGTTTTGTGCGTTCTGATTCAAAATTACCAAGGGAAACAAAATAATCCCGATCTTTCAAGTATGATTTGAACCAGTCCAGCACAGAACCAGAGAGTCCCACCCACTTCTCCAGTCTGTCAAGCTGTATGTTGTGGTCCACCGTATCAAAAACAGCACTGAGATCTATAAGTACCAAAACTGAAGCTTTTGATGCATCACTGTTTAGATGTATGTGGTTTAGGACCTTAGTGAGTGCAGTCTCTGTGCTGTGATGTGGCCGAAATCCCGACTGGAAAACATTAAAAATATTGTTTTGGGTCATAAAGCTGTAGATTTGTTGGTAAACTACCCTTTCAATAATCTTTGCCAAAAATGCTAAATTAGATATGGGCCTGTAGTTGCTCATAGCTGAGGCATCCACATTAGGCTTCTTCAATAGGGGCTTGATCACTGCTGTTTTTAAGGCTTCGGGAAAATGCCCCGATTGAAGGGAAGTGTTTACTATGTTCAGTACTTCTGGTGCAATACTGCAAAGACAATCAACAGTAGTGGGGAGCGAGCCCTGCACCATCCACCGCTGAGCCTTCGTGCAGCCCTTGACCCTGCCGGGTTATTCCGTATGTTCACTTCATCTTTACTCCTCTGCGCTTTTCAAACTGTCTTTGTAATTTCAATGAGATGTGCCGACAATTACCTACCGGGTACACCAATTGCTGCAAGAATCGGGTAATACACAGATTCTATATCCGCGATCTCACTATAATACATTTTAATTCTCGGCGATCTCTCCTGGTGCTGCCACTCAGCGTTTGTCAGCGAAACAAACCAATCTCTGGCACATTTATAAAGTAAATAAAGGAGAAAATAGGCGATTAGGTAACATCCCTGTGGACATTACTAACACACTATGGAACACACAAGTACTGTTTTCAATGTAATATTCAGAAATCACAATCATGCGGGCGACCGCTCCATACATTTCCAACAGCAGGAAGTGAAGTATGAATTTAAAAAATCCAAACTAACGCACGCGAACATTAAATTAATTATCGTGGCAGCGTGGTTTGGCGGCTCCGTCCCAGGGTTAGCAGACAGAAACATAGATACATAGAAACATAGCAACATAGAAAATAGGTGCAGGTGGAGGCCATTCGGCCCTTCGAGCCAGCACCGCCATTCATTGTGATCAAGGCTGAATGCCCCATATCAATAACCCGTGCCTGCCTTCTCCCCATATCCATTGACTCCACTAGCCCCTAGAGCGCTATCTAACTCTCTCTTAAATCCATCCAGTGACTTTGCCTCCACTGCCCTCTGTGGCAGGGAATTTCATAAATTCACAACTCTCTGGGTGAAAACGTTTGTTCTCACCTCATTCTTAAATGACCTTCCCTTTATTCTAAGACAGTTGCCCATGGTTTTGGACTCGCCCTAAATTGGGAACATTTTTCCTGCATCTAGCTTGACCAGTCCTTTATAATTTTCTATGTTTCTATATGATACCCCCTCATCCTTCTAAACTCCAGTGAATACAAGCCTAGTTTTTTCAATCGCTCCTCATATGACAGTCCCGCCATCCCAGGGATCAATCTCGTGAACCTACGCTGCACTGCCTCAATCACAAGGATGTCCTTCATCAAATTAGGAGACCAAAACTGTACATGATACTCCAGATGTGGCCTCACCAGAGCCCTACACAACTGCTGCAGAAGAACCTCTTTACTCCTATACTGAAATCCTCTTGTTATGAAGGCCAACATTCCATAGCTTTCTTCACTGCCTGCTGTACCTGCACGCCAACTTTCAGTGACCGGTGTACAAGGACGCCCAGGTCTCGCTGCACCTCACCCTTACCTAACCTAACCCCATTGCGATAATAATCTGCCCCCTTGTTTTGCCGCCAAAGTGGATAACCTCACATTTATCTATGTCATACTGCATCTGCCACGCATCTGCCCACTCACTCAACCTGTCCAGGTCACCCTGCAAACTCCTAACATCCTCTTCACAGCTCACACTGCCACCCAGCTTTGTGTCATCCGCAAACTTGTTAGTGTTGCTCCTAATTCCTTCTTCCAAATCATTAATATATATGGTAAACAATTGCAGCCCCAACACCGAGTCTTGCGGCACTCCATTCGCCACTGCCTGCCATTCTGAAAAGGACCCGTGCACTCTTTGCCTCAGGTCTGCCAACCAATTTTCTATCCATGTCAACACCCAACCCCCAATACCACGTGCTCTAATGTTAGTCACCGTGCTGTGTCTTATCAAAGGCTTTCTGAAAGTCTAGATACACTACATCCACTGGCACCCCTTCATCCATTTTACTAGTCTCATCCTCAAAAATTTCCAGAAGGTTAGTCAAGCATGATTTCCATTTCATAAATCCATGCTGACTTGTACTAATCCCTTTAATTCTATCCAAATGCTCCATTATTACCTCTTTAATAATTGACTCCAGCATCTTTCCCACCACCGAAGTCAGGCTAACTGGTCTGTAATTCCCTGTTTTCTCTCTCGCTCCTTTCTTGAAAAGTGAGATAGCATTAGCTTTCCTCCAATCCACAGGAACGGATCCTAAATCTATTGAACATTGGAAAATGATCACCAAAGCGTCCACTATTTCTAGAGCCGCCTCCCTGAGGACCCTGGGATGCAGAACATCAGGTCCTGGGGATTTATCATCCTTCAGTCCCATTAGCATACCTAATACTATTTCTCGCCTAATGAAAATGTCTTTCAGTTCCTCTACCCCCTTAGATCCTCTGTCCTCCATCACGTCTGGGAGATTGTCTGTGTCTTCCTTAGCCAGAGTGTCACTATACTCCCCAGCCTTTCCTGACGTCCACTGAGTAAGGGCTACATGATGTATATATGTATGTAGTATGTTTTTGTTGTACTATTCTTATAACATATGTAAAGCACTTTGGCCAACGAGAGTTGTTGTTTAAATGTGCTGCATAAATAAATGTGACTTGGCTTGACTTGACTAAAGACGTACATAGTAGTTCAGCACTGTCCTCTGGTTGTGAGAGGACGATCAATTTGCCTGATCACAGCTGGGGAGAAATGTCCCTGAATCTGGAGTTGTGCGTTTTCACAATTATTCGCCTTTTTCCTGATGGGTATTGGAGAAGATGGAGCAGTTAGGGCGCAACGCGTCCTTGATTATGCTGCGAGCCCTGCCGAGGCCGCGTGAGCTTTAAGTAAAATCTGTGTGCCTGTATTCCGCCACGCTGAGGTTTTGGTACAGCCGTCTCACTACGCTCTGTCATTGTGCGATGCGCGGACTCATCCCACAGTAATACACAGCCTCGTCGCTCGGCAGTACTTCGGGTAGCGTTAACTGACTGATTTTCTGGGCAGGATCGAGAGAACCGGAAATACGACCTTCGGCAGCCTCTTCCTCATCTTGCTTTCCTGAAGTATGTGTTTGGAGCAGGGATTCCAGAGCCTGCCCTGGGAACTGCCGGTACCAGTGTACTGTGTACGAGCAGAATCCGGAATATACGCAGTTAAGGGTGGCAGTGTCACCAGAAAGAGAGGATTGTTGAGGCGGACTCTGGGAACCCGCGGAAATGGAATCTGCAGAAAATAACAGGGGAATAGTTATTGTTTTAACATTGACTGTTGGAGACTGTGACACACACAGGTACTGGTTACTGTCTCCGGTAGTTCATCACATTTTTCCAAAATGTATGGAAACATTATTTATGAATCTTGTCATTGTTCCTACGACGAGTGGAGTTTTAATTTCGATTAGGTTAATTTACTTTAGTTTAGTTTGGTTTAGTTTAGGGACACAGCGCGGAAGCGGACTCTTCGGCCCGCCAAGTCCGCCCTTCCTGCAATCCCCGTATATTAACACTATCCCACACACACGATGGAATATTTACATTCATAGAAAGACAATTACCCTCAAACTTGTCCGTATTTGGAGTGTGGGAAGAAACCCTGGACCCCAGGAGAAAACCCACACAGATTATGGGGAGAACATACAAACTCCGTGCAGACAACACCCAGAGTCTGGATCGAACTCTGATCTCCTGGGCTAAAAGCGTTGTTAGGCAGCACCTCTACCGTTACGTCAGCGTGCTGCCGTTGTGAAAAGCACTGACGAATATCCGCGAGGTCAAACTCTGGCTATGAAAGTAAAGTAAAAGTAAAGTAAATTTATTTATATAGTACGTTTAAATCAACTCGCGTTGAGACCAAAGTGCTTTACATTGAAAAAAAATAATTAAGCTTCCGTACATCCATAGAAAAATTAAAATTAAGAAAAATGACACAACATATTGTGTAATTCAAAACAAACGTCCCCCGACAACAGAATAAAAAGTTCTGTTGTGTGTTAGAAACATTCCAGGCTCTGGGAACAGTCAAAACGAGCACGGAATAATAGTAGGGCTGATTCAGAGAGTCGGGATCCGATTATTGAGACAAATTATCTTTGTCGGTTCTCTAACATTTTGTAATTAAGTTCTTGGCGTTAAAACAATAGAACTAGTCATTCTCTCCACAGCTTGACTGAAGTGTATCCCTTCCTGGATACAGTTAAGGTTCAACAGTGGTGTGTTGGCATTTAAGGCATAAGGTCAGAAGGACCTGTGATACTAGTATAACGAGGTCATTCGATCCATCAAGCCTACTACGCCATAATGGTTGAAATATCTCACCCTCCGAACCCCATTCTCTTGCCTTCTACGCAATGTCAAAACCTCTGACGCCTCGACTAATCAAAAATCTATCTGTCGCTGCCTTATTTTCCCCCTGACTTGGCCTCCACAGCCTTCTGTGTTTAACAACTGGCCGGTCATCTTTTAAGTGCAATTTACACAACCCGGGGTAAAAGCTTTGCCCTTTATGTATCAAGAGTTGTTTATTTCTCCACTGGGCCACGTTCTTCTACGTTTTACTTTCATTTAATTGAAGAACAGTTTTAGTTTTCAATCTTGGTCGCCCGCTTTTTGCTGCTTGCGGTTCATATTTCCCCCTCCAGCCAACCGTTTCAACAGGTCTGCCCGCTGTCGTATTGATTTCAGTTTGTTGAAGATTTACAGAGGGCTCCAGCTTCACTCACAGCCCATCTACTCTCCCGCCAACCTCCCTCTGTTTTCCGGAGTATGAAAGAGATTATTTCCCAGGCGCTCACACGCAGCGGGCGTGGATCAATCCCATGAATTGTATGGGATACATTTATAAGCCCGTTGTAATGATAAGGCGGTTAGCATGACTTCAATAGTTGGTAAGATTTTAGAGACCATTAGTAAAAATGAGGTTCCAGTTACCTTGAAGCACATGATAAAATCGGAGAAGTCAGCAAGGGGGGGGGGGGGGGGGGGGGCGTGCTCTTGCCTGTCAAATCTGTTGACATTCTTTGTGAACGTAACAAGCAGGATGGACAAAGGAAAGTCAGAAATGCTGCTTATTTACATTTTCTGATGCATATTAAACGGTGCAGGACGCGAAGCGGCTAATTAAGATTGGAGTATTGGTGTTAGAGATAAGGTATCAGTGTGGATAGAGGATAGGCTGTCCGTTGCAGGGCAAACTATTGGAATGAAAGTGATCTTTTCCGCTTGCTCCCTTTGACAAATGGGACAATGTTGGGTTCACTACTTTTCACGTTGTATGTTTACGATCTGGATGATGCAATTGATGGATTTTCGGCTGATATCGCGGACGATGCCAAAAATAGGTGAAGGGGCAGGTAGTGTTGAGTAAGCATGGAGTCTGCAGAGTTGCTTGACCAGGGTGGGAGAGGGGGGTTAAATAAGTGGCAGATGGAATACTACACAGCACACTATACAGGCATGCACTTTGGCGGAAGGAATACCGACGTCGACTATTTTCTAAATGGGGAGAAAATTCAGAAATGGAGGTACAAAGGGACTTGGGAATGTTGATGCGGGAATTCCAAAATGTGACTTTGTAGAGTGAATCGGCGGTGAGGGAGACTATTTCAATGTTAGCATTTATTTCGAGATGACTAGAATATAAAAGGCGGGATGTAATGTAGATGTTTTTTAGGCAGCGATTTGATCAAATGTGTTCAAAACTCAGCGGGTGAAGCAGCATCTATGGAGCGAAGGAAATAGGCAACGTTTCGGTTCGAGATCCATCTTCAGACTAATCTGAGATGGGGGAGAGGGCGTTGAAGAAAGGAAGAGGTGGAGACAGTGGGCTGAGGGAGAGCTGGGAAGAGATGGAGAAAGCTGGGTCCAGAAATTAGAGAGGTCAATTCAGTGGGTATTTTGAAAGCCGAGATTAACAGTTTCTTGATAATAACGGCGTCAGACGTTACAGGCAGAAGGCAGGCGAATGAGATTGGGAGGAATAACATATTAAGGCATGATCGAATGGCGGATCAGACACAATTATCCGAATAAACAGATTCTGCTTCTATGTCTTATGATCTTATGAACTGTTCCCAACAGAAAATATCCCACATTACTTATCACTCTGATTCAGATTTGAGCAGCCGTGGATTCGCGCACCTCCTAGGTCCTGGCCCTGCAGAATAATAGGGTGAATTGGCCAAGTGCTCTGGAGCCAGCAGGGTGACAGGTTGCAAGTCGGCGGTTTGTAGGTAGGAATAGCTCCGCTGGTCAGACAGCATTTCCGAGAACATTGGTAGCCGACATTTGGTTTCTAGATTTCAGAGCCCAATTTCATCATCCTTGTGTCTGCATGGAAATCCATAGCTGTGGTTAGCGCTGTGTGGTGTTCCAGACCCTGATGCTTTTGAGGAATAAGCTATTCTTGAACCTGATGTAGGGGATCCCTACATATCCTCTCATCGGACTCACGCGTACCGTAACATCTTGACCAAGTTGCTGGAAACTTTTATCAATAGAACCTGTTTCAATTGGAAAGCAATTCATGCCTCATTATCCAATATTAAACGAAACTGAATATTTCCAAGAACAGCCGTGGATGAGAGAGGTTTAGGGTACTTACCGGCTGTGACAGTCACCATCGTCCCCGTCCCATCCTGATAGTAAGTGGCCCATGGATCCACAGTGCCCCGTGTGTCGATGCTCGCAGTACAAGAACAGTCCTCACCTCGATTTGCCCGGCAACCATTCGAATCGCTCTCCAATTATTCCAGGAGTTTCAGACCAGCCAGTAATTGTCCTTCTTCCCCAAACCTCGGCAGGTCGACCGGTTCCCGCTAAGAAACAGAGCTAAGAGCAGAGTGATCCCACACGCAGGCAGGTGTGCTTTGACAAACACGGAACCAATTATTAAGGAATGTTAACGGAATGTGGTAATCCCTGTGTAATTTATGTGGACTACAGCGTCACGAACAATAATCGTATGATTTTGGTTCCGGAACCGAAGAATATATATCTTGACTGGGGTGAGTTTTTACTCGACTCTCCTACACTGTGGATATCCCAAAACCACACGTTGTTTCACGTCACTTTCAAATCCCCAGGCGCCCGGTGAGACGGTCGGGCAGGAGATTAACGTTCACCGAATGCATTTTTCAGATTGCAGTTTGTGTAACTGGATCCCGTCTGGAGTTGTGCATCAGAAGAGTGGTCAGTCATTCTCGATGGCAGTTCGTTTCCACCATTTTCGGTAAAGGGGGCATTATCCAGCCGCACTCGCCGAATGGAGAAAACCCATTGTTTGACTCGCACGCATTTCATCCGGTACAACCCAGAATGCTGGGCAGGCGGGGCAAAGCGGGACGGTGGGTTACCCGGTGGATTCACTTCGCGTCTTCACGTTGCTACTAGAATCAGCCGTCAGGGTTTTTGTATTGCTGGAACCGCAGGCCCATCACTGTGTATTCTCCACTTGTACTCAGCTTGACAGTAATATGTGGCCATGTCCTCAACTCTCAAACCAAGAATTTTCAACGTAAATGTATTTTCCGCTTTACTGGTCGACACAACAAACCGTCCACCTGTTGTGATCCGTTGCCACTCTGCACCGGACTGTGCTTGCTTGAAGAAATGTCCTACATTAAATTCGTAGCTGCCACTGAAACCTTCTTTGAAAAGGCAGGTGATGGTGACGGACTCACACTCTTTTCCAGTCACCGCATTCGGGCTCTGGGTCACTGACTGACTGAAGGTGTCTGTAGATGAAACACAGGGAGACATGAGTGAGAATTCGAGGCGAACCACGACAGAAGGATACATCGCGGGCAGTGTTTGGAATTCAGGTCGGAGTGGACTAGATTTGTGTTATGTTAAACCAGCAATGTGAGGGAGTAGGGGACCGGTACTCACGGCGTAAGCAGAGTGACAGCACAAAAAACAGGAGGATTCCCATCGCGCCTTCTCAGGGAATAAATAGTTTGCGTGACGAGAGGCTGGAAACCAGGTCGCCAGACAGATCCTGCAGCCTATCCTGGATAACTGAGCGGGAACCTCTGCTGGCCTGTTGGTTTCGGTGCGGGTGGTGTCCTGGGAATATTTGAAAACATCCCAATCGATGTGCGAGGAGAGGGATAGTTTGAGAAGGGGCCCGTTACGCCTGCTGATTTGTTTGGTGGTCTGTAATCTGATGTGAAACATCTGATATGGCTCTGACGTTTCTCTGACGTTCAGTAGACCATTTGAACCATTCAGGCTTCTGAACATATTGGGGGGGGGGGGGGGGGGAGGAGTAGATAGGGTGAACGCACAATCCCCGCTCCAATCGGGCAGAAGTGTGCAAACTCACACCTCCAGATTCAGGGAGATTGTCTCCCCAGCGGTTATCAGGCAACTGAACCATCCTGCCACAACTAGAGAGCAATCCTGCACTACTATCTACCTCATCGCTGACCCTCTGATTAACCTTATCGGACTCTGATGGCTTTATCTTGCACTTAACTTTATTCCCTTATCATGTAGCTGTACACTGTGAATGGTTCGATTGTTACCATGTATTTTCTCTCCACTGATTGGTTAGTATGCAACAAACGTCTTTCTCTGTACCTTGGTATAAGTGACAAATAAACTAAACTGAACGAGTGGCGGATGTGTTTTGTCAGCAGAGGCAGCCGCTCCCCTGTGCAACTCCGCAATAATGCAGGAAGGCCAGTGCAAGGCCTGTTTGTTTGTTTGTTTGATGAGAGGCTGTACGGCCAAAGGTGGTGGGAATTGCTGCACCGCGGCTTATAACATCGACGAAAGATCAACGGGAGGACACAGTCGGGCTGGGTACCGGTATAATTCCGACTGTCAATGATCCAGTGAAAGGTAACACACAGATTGCAATTAATGCAGTCACCAGCAGGGATGGAGAAACACAGAAACACAGAAAATAACTGGAGGCGTAGGTCACTCTCCTTTCGAGACAGCACTGACATTCAATATGATCCAGGCATTTGGGCACTGGAGGTGGGTTAGCTCTGTTGGTGAGGGGTGAAATGGACGCCCGCCCTTGCGAGGGTTGACAGAGGGACAAACTGAAATCAGGTTGGTTCTGGAACACAAGAAAGGGAGTTTGTAGAGTGCCTCTGAGATGGATTCTTAGCGGCTTGCATTGGAGCCTACAAGAGACAAGGCAATTCTGGATTTAGTGTTGTCTAATCCACCAAATTTAGTTGGGGAAATCTAGGTAAGGAACCGCAAGGAGGTAGTGACCATAATATAATACGTTTTAATCTGCAATTTAAGAGGGAGAAGGTTAAATCAGAATTGTCAGTGTTGCGGTTGAACAAAGGGGAATTACGGCATGGGAGAAGATCTAGCCAAGGTCGACTTGAAAATGATTCAAACAGGAATGACGGAGAAACAGCAATAGCAGGAATTTCTGTCCATTATGCAGAAGATGCAGGATCATTTCAGTCCAAAGATGAAGAAATATTCTAAGGGGACTAAGAGGCAACCGTGGCTGACAAGGGATGTTGCGGACGGTATAAAACTAAACGAAAAGATGTATAAAATAGCAAAGAATGGCGGGAAGCTAGATGATTGGGAAACATCAGAAGTAACAGAAAGGGCAATACGGTGTGAAAAGATGAAGTACAAAGGTAAGCTCGCCAGGAATATAAAGAAGGGCTGTAAAAACACATTTAGGTATGTTTTGAGAAAAAGATTAGGAAAGGCAGATGTGGGTCCCTTGACAGCAGAAACAGTTAAAATTATTATGGGGAACAAGGAAATGTCAGGAGAGTTGAAGATGCACTTTAGTTCCGTTTTCGCTAAGTAAGAAACAAACATCTCACAGATGTACTAGAAGACTAGTGAGACGTATTACAGAGTCCTAGCAAGACCACATCTGGAGTATTGTGTGCAGTTTTGTTCCCCTAATTTGAGGAAGGACATTCTAGCTATTGAGGGAGTGCAGCGTAGGTTTACAAGGTTAATTCCCGGGATGGCGGGACTCTCATATGCTGAGAGAATAGAGCAGCTGGTCTTGTACCCTCTGAAGTTTAGAAGGATGAGAGGGCATGTCATTGAAACATATAAGATAGTTAAGGGCCTGGACACGCTAGAGGCAGGAAACGTGTTCCCGATGTTGGGGGAGTCCAGAACCAGGGGCCACAATTTAAGAATAAGGAGTAAGCCATTTAGAACGGAGACGAGGAAACACTTTTTTCTCACAGAGAGTGGTGAGTCTGTGGAATTCTCTACTCCAGAGGGCAGTGGAGGCGGGTTCTCTGGATGCTTTCAAGAGTGAGCTAGATAGGGCTCGTAAAAAATAGCGGAGTCAGGGGATATGGGGAGAAGGCAGGAACGGGGTGCTGATTGGGGATGATCAGTCATGATCACATTGAATGGCGGTGCTGGCTCGAAGGGCCGAATGGCCTACTCCTGCACCTATTGTCTATTGTCTATTGTCTATAAGACAGACGATCTCGGGAGACGGAGAAACTGAAATAAATTTGCATTGGGCGATAAATAGTATTGGGTAAACCGATGGGACTGAAGGCTGATAAATCCCTAGGATCTGACGGTCAACATCCCAGGGGACTCAAGGGTGTGGCTATAGAAATCGTGGATGTATTGGTGATAATTTCCAATGTTCAATAGATTCAGGATCAGTTCATGTGGATTGTCGAGTAGCTGATGTTATCCCACTTTTCAAGAAAGGAGCGAGAGCGAAAACGGGAAATTAGAGAACAGTAAGCCTGACATCGGAGCTGGGGAAGATGCTGGAGTCAATTATCAAAGACGTAATAACGGCAGCATGGATTTATGAAGAGGAAATGCTGCTTGACAAATATTCTGGAATGTTTTGGGAATATGGATGAAGGAGTTACCTGTCAGAATGGCAGACAGTGGCGAGTAGAATGCCGCAAGGCTCGGTGCAGGGGCCGCAGCTATTGACAATATAGATTAATAATACATCTGATGGATTTAAAAGTAACACGAGCAAATTTGCAGATGACACAGAGGCGGGTTGTAGTGTGAACTGCGAAGAGGATGCGAGGTGGATGAAAGGTGACCTGGACAGGTTGAGTGAGTGGGCAGATTCCTGGCAGATGCTGCATAATGTAGGTAAACGTGAGGTTATCCACTTTGACGGCAAGAGCATGGAAGCAGATTATTATCTCAATGGTGTCAGATTTGGGAAAAAGGAATGTCCTTGGGTGTCCTTGTCCACCAGTCACTTAATGCGAACATTCAGGTACACCAGGTAGTGAAGAAAGCTGATGGCATGCTGGGCTTCATAACGTGAGGATGTGCGCATAGGAGTACAGGTCCTTCTGCAGTTGTGCAGGACCTTGGTGAGACAACATCTGCAGTATTGTGTGCTGTTTTGGTCTCCCAATTTGGCGAAGGAAATCCTTGCTATGGAGGGAGTGCAGCGTGGTTCACAAGGGTAACCCACTGTATGGCGGGACTCATACGAGGAAAGAATAGAAAGGTTCGGCAAATATTCACTGGAATTTAGAAGGATGAGATGGCGCCTTGTGGAAACAGAAACAATTATAAAAGGACTGGTCACGCTAGATGCAGGATATTTTTTTTGCAACTGCTAGGGGAGCCCAGAACCAGGGGCCATCGTCTAAGAGTAAAGGGGAGGGCATTTAAAATTGAGATGGGAAAAATCTTTTTCACCCAGAGAGTTGTGAATATGGGGAATTCTGTCACAAAGGGCAGTGGAGGCCAATTCACTGGATGAAATGAAAAGAGAGCTCTTGGGGCTGGGAGAATCAAGAGACATGAGGAGGCAGGCACGCGTTACCGATAGTGGATGAGCAGCCACGGTCAATATGCATGGCGGTGCTGACTCGAAGGGCCATATAGCCTCCTCCTGCAGCTATTTTTCTATGTTTCGATGTCTATTTAAAATCAGTATCCCGTTCCTGCTTTCTCTCTCCATAAGGGTTTGAGTATACGAGTAGGGAGGTTCTACTGCAGTTTTACAGGGTCTTGGTGAGACCACACCTCGAGTATTGCGTACAGTTTTGGTCTCCTAATCTGAGGAAAGACATTCTTGCCATAGAGGGAGTACAGAGAAGGTTCACCAGACTGATTTCTGTTTTGACAGGACTTTCATATGAAGAAAGACTGGATAGACTCGGCTTGTACACGCTGGAATTTAGAAGATTGAGAGGGGATCTTATAGAAACTTACAAAATTCTTAAGGGGTTGGACAGGCTAGATGCAGGAAGATTATTCCCGATGTTGGGGAAGTCCAGAACTAGGGGGTCACAGTTTAAGGATAAGAGGGAAGTCTTTTAGGACCGAGATGAGAAAATCATTTTTTACACAGAGTGGTGAATTTCTGGAAATCTCTGCCACAGAAGGTAGTTGAGGCCAGTTCATTGGCTATATTTAAGAGGGAGTTAGATGTGGCCCTTGTGGCTAAAGGAATCAGGGGGTATGGAGAGAAGGCAGGGATGGGATACTGAGTTGGATGATCAGCCATGATCATATCGAATGGCGGTGCAGGCTCGAAGGGCCGAAAGGCCTACTCCTGCACCTATTTTCTATGTTTCTATGTTTCTATCCCTTGTTTCGATTAGCCCTAAGAGCTAAATCTAACTCTCTCGTGAAATCTTCCAGTGAATTGCCCTCCATTGCCTTCTGTGGTAGAGCATTCCACAGATTCACAACTCTCTGGGTGAAACAGATTTTCCTTATTTCAGTCTTAAGTGGTTTTGGGCCCTGTTGAGACGGCATTTGTGAATGATTTTGGTCTCCTAATTTGTGGAAGGACTTGATTACTATTGAGCAAGTGCAGCATCGGTTCTCCAGATTAGTTCCCTCGATGGCGGAACTGACATATGATGAAAGAATGGGTTGAGTGTGTTGAATTCACCGGCATTTTGAAGGATGAGAGGGCATTTTATAGAAACATACAATTCTAAAAGGGTTGGATGGGCTAGATGCAGGAAACATGTTCCCGATGTTGGGGGAGTCCAGAACAGGGAGTCAATGTTTAAGAATAAGAATAGGTAATTTTGGACTGAGATGAGGGAAATTCTATTTCACCCAGAGAGTTGTGAATCTGTAGACTTTTCTGCCACAGAAGAAAGTGGAGGACAATTCACTGGATGTTTCAAGAGAGAGTTAGATTTAGCTCTTGGGGCTAAAGTAATCATAGGATATGGGGAATAAACAGGAACGGGTTACTGATTTTTGATGATCTGCCATGATCACATTGAATGGAGGTTCTGGCTCGAAGGACCGAATGGCCTACTCCGGCATCAAATTTTCTGTTTCTATGTTTCTTAATGGCCTACCACTTATCCTTAAACTGGGACATCTGTTTCTGGACTGTCAATATCCGGAACATGTTTCCTGCATCTAGCCGGTCCAACAGTCTTGCTACTGAGGGAATGCAGCGTTCGTTCACACGGTTAATTCCCGGAATGGTGGGGCTGTTACATGCTGAGAGAATGGAGCGACTGAGCTTGTATACTCTGGAATTTGGAAGAATGAGAAGGGATCTTATTTAAACATATAAGATTATTAAGGGTTTGGACACGCTAGAGTCACGAACCATGTTCCCGATGTTGGGGGCGTGCAGAACCAGGGGACACAGTTTAAGACTAAGGTGATTTTTAGTATTGCATGGAAAACAGTAGATGTTTGTTCAAAAGTGTGTAAGTAATGTCCACAGGGATGTAATCTCGTTGCCTGTTTTTCCCTTTATTCACATTATAAATATACCAGATATTTGTGTGTTTCGCTGACAACCGCTGAGCGGCAGCACAAGGAGTGGTCGCCTGAACCCCCGCATTAAAATGGACGGTATTCCGATCGAGGTAAAAATAGGACCTGTGTATTATCCCATTCTGGCAGCAATCGGTATACCTGGTAGGTAATTGTCGGCAGTTCTCATGTTTGAAAAGCGCAGAATATTAAAGGTTAAGAGGACATAGCGAGTAGTCCAGCGGGGGTTCGGGCGGCACGCTGGCGCAGCGCTAGGGCAACTGTCTTACAGCGCTTGGCTGTACGGAGTTTGTACCTTCTCCCCGTATCCTTTTGGGTTTTCCCCGAGATCTTCGGTTTCATCCCACGCTCCATAAAAGTAAAACAAATTGTCCCTTGTGTGCGTACCCTGGTGTGAGTGTGCGTGATCGGTGCGGATTAGGTGGGCCGGTGGTCGTGTTTTTTTGCTGTATTCCTAAACTAAAATAAAATAAGCGATGTGCATCTTAGGAGCGAGGAAGCGCGTTGGTATATGTGATGGATGCCGCTCATTGAAGCTGGCAATAATGTAGCCCTCACGGCTTTTTACTAAAATCAATGCCCGTACTTGCGCTGTTGCGAGGTGAAACAAAATTCGTCCTCGCTGTGAGTGGCAGTTTCTGTTCCACTGTGCGTACTGCACTCGGCAGAACGAGAAATACACCCCGGCCAGTCATTTGGCACTGCATTTTCTGTATAGCTCTTAAATTATCATAGGGATAATTTCGCAGAGACAGATTTGAAGATCGTACGAACAACCTGTTCCACAAAAACGGAGTACAGATAAAATAAACTACAAGTGCAGCGATCGTGCAGTGACAACAAAGAACTGGTTAACTCATCCAGTCTTGCGGCATCTCTGGAGGCCGACGAAGTCGACCTATCGGGTTTGGGATCATTCTTCCGATCGGAGTCTGATGAAGGGTCTCGAGGTGAGACCCTATCTATGTCCTCCAGAGATATTGCTTGCGCCACTGAGATACTACAGCTCCTTTTCTTGTCAGGTACAGTACCGAGGCCCGCCCGCTGTTCGGCAGAAAATACTTGCCCGTTATGTTGTTAGCCGTGTTTGTGAAGGGCGTTTGTAATTATATTTGCTGCTGCACTGAATCCCTTTCCTTGGCCTCGTGTTGGGAGATACATTCTCGAAAGGCCCAATGGAAAACAGACCGCGTTAATCCAGACCACGATTGACTCAATGCCCCGAGGCAAAAGTTGCCCACGTCTCAGCAATAAAAACGACACTGCGCATTTGAATGTACCATTATGAAATTGAAATCACATATTTGATATTGGGGGGATCCCCTCTTAATTCTGGTTTGATAGACGGTACTTTGGATTGTTAATTCCATTTTTTAGAGACACTGACTGACCTCTTGAAAATATTCTATATTTTACATCAACATCAAACGATTGGCATAATGTTGTGAATATTAGTACAAAAGGCAATCCCACTAATCTTGGTAAGTGGAATTATAACCATTTGCAGATTAAATTCCTGATTTCCAAAATCGGATTGCCTCTTGTACCAATATTTTCATCTTTATTTTTTTATTTATTTTTTTAAATTATTTTTATTAGAAGTATGGTAAATTACAATAATACACAACACATATATCTTAATACATTTTTTGTACCGCTTCATTTTTTTTAAGCTTTAAGAAAAAGATAGAAGTAAGGAAAGTAAAGAAAGTGCGCAAGAGTCGTGAAGTGCAAGAGAGTGTTGGGAAAAGAAGTCCCCTTAGAAAAGAAGTTAGGGAAGGAAGTGAAGTAAGAAAGTAGACCCTAGAAAAGAAAGAAAAAGAAAGTAAGGACAATCGCTCTATTATAACATTGAACTCCGCAGAAAGACTACCCAACCAAGTCTGTTTTTGTTGTTTTACCTCCCATTGCCAGGTCCTGATACCATTTATTTATTCATTTATTTTTAAAATTACTATTGCACCTCATGCTTGTAATAGGTCCATAAACGTAGACCACGTCTTTTGGAATTGGTTTGCTTTACCTGCTAAGAGGAATCTCATCTCTTCCAGATGTAATGTTTCAAACATATTTGATGTCCACATTTTTATTGTTGGTGTGGGCGCATTTTTCCAGAATTTAAGTAAGAGCTTTTTTCCCATTATTAGCCCGTAATTGAGTAAATTCTTCTGATACACGTTTAATTCAGGGATACCTTCTGATATCCCAAAAATGATCCATTCTGGTTTTGGTACCAGTTTTATTTTAATTAATTTTGAAAAAATATCAAATATTCCATGCCAGAATTTTTGGATTTTTGTACAAAAAACAAAAGAATGCGCTATGGTAGCTTCTTGACACAGACATTTATCACAGATTGGTGAAACATTAGGAAATATTTTATTTAATTTAGTTTTTGAATAATATAGTCTATGTAATGTTTTGAATTGGATAAGCGTATGTCGTACATTGATCGAGCATTTATGCACCTGTAGTAAATGATTATCCCAGCTCTCTTTTGAAATTTTTATAGATAATTCTTGTTCCCAGTCTCTTCTAATTCCATCTGTTGTGGGTATTTCTATGTTTAAAATGATATTATATAAGTACGATATTAGATTAGCTGATTCCGCCTTTGTCTTCATTGCTTCATCCAGTAAGTCGGAAGGCATATTATGATAGTCTTTTGTGTATTTTTTCAGATAATCACGAATTTGAAGATATTTAAAATATTGGTTATTTTTCAAATTATATTTCAGTTGTAGTTGTTGAAATGATAGTAATTTTCCCACTTCATACAGATCTTCGAGCGTTTTGATTCCCATTCTTTCCCATTGTATAAATGATTTGTCTATGATTGATGGTTTAAACGATGGGTTATTGACTATTGGTATTGAGAGAGATAGGTTTCTTAATTTTAGATTCTGTTTTATTTGTTTCCATGTTCTAATTGTGCTATGTATAATTGGGTTTTTATTATAATTTTTATTATTCAAATTTATTGGTGAGAGGATAATCGCTCCTATATTACTCGGGGAGCAGTCCCCTTTTTCCATTACAATCCAGTCCGCCTGCTGGGCAGAATTGTCCAGCAGGTGAATCATATTTTTAATATTTACTGCCCAATTATAATACATAAAGTTATGGAGCGCTAGACCCCCCCCCCCCACTCTTTTCGTTTATTAAGGTGTGTTCTTTGTATTCTATGGGGGTTATAATCCCATATGAAATTTGTAATGTCTGAGTCCAATTTTTTGAAAAACTTTTTTGGGAGATATATAGGTATTGATTGAAATAGGTATATAATTTGTGGTAAGAAAATCATTTTTATAGCGTTTATTCTACCTATTAAGGACATCGGAAGTGTTTTCCAGAATTTCTTAAGTAAGGGATTATAATTGGCTTTAAACATAACCTGGTAATTTCTAGTAATTTCAATTCCCAAATATTTGAATTTTTCTGTGGCTATTTTAAAGGGGAATTTCCTGAGGTGTGTTGAGTCTTTTGGTTTTATCGACATAATTTCACTTTTGTTCCAAAATCGGATTGCCTCTTGTACCAATATTTTCATCTTTATGTAATTATTTTCTACATAAGGAAATCCCACTAATTTTGGTAATCAGGAATTTAATAATTTACTGAATGAACATCTTTCTGGCAAACGATTGACAGATGATTGACACAAATATTGATTCGTTAAATAAACAGTATCTACCACTGGCGACACTCGGTCTGCTCTCTCCCACCAACCTGTACACCACACAATTAATCAGTTTCTGTTTTCACTCTTTCCCAGTGAATCTGATGGCGATTGTGATCCTGTCCCGTGGCATGTGCGGCCTCTCCAAGTGCATCACTCGTTACATGGTAGCCATGGCTACCGCGGACCTCTCTGTGATTTTCTGTGAGGTGATATGTCACCGGATTGCTGATATGTATTGGTGGCATGCCTCCTTGCCCTACACTCCTGTGTGCAAAATAACAATCTACCTTGCATCGGTCACGGTGAATTGTTCTGTATGGTTCACAGTCGCTTTCACCTTTGATCGCTTTGTTGCGATTTCAACTCAGAAAATGAAAACCAAATATTGCACCGACAGAACCGCGACGATTGTTATCCTGACAGTGAGCCCGTTCATCTGTCTCAAAAATCTACCCTTGCTCTTTGCATACACTTCTTATCTCGGAGTGGGTGGAGAGCACGGCTGCCTCAAAAGCGTACATTTTTACGTTCATACTGAATGGTTGGTCTTCTCTTGGGCCGAACAGTTGTTCACCCCGGTGATTCCATTCTGCCTGATTTTGTTGTTTAACGCGCTCACCGTCAGACGTATTTCCGTGGCCAGTCGGGTCCGCAGGAACCTCCGGGACCTCAGCGGTGGCGAGAAAAAGAAAGACCAGGAGATGGTGAACCGCAGACGGTCGGTCGTTTTACTTCTGGCAATCTCGAGCTCCTTCATCCTGCTCTGGGCCACAAGTGTTGCACATTTCATTGCGTATCGAAGTTTAAAACTGTTTATGCGCAAGGCCTGGGGAAACCCTTTTGCCGCATTGGAAAGGGTTGGACTGATGCTTCAGTTGCTGAGCTCCTGCACCAACACGGCCATTTACACCGTGACCCAGAGCAAGTTCAGAGAGGAGCTGTTCCGTGTGCTAACTTATCCGATCATTTGCACTGGAAAGATATTTAAATCGGTAAAGTGTAAGTTAAAATAATATAACAAAAACGAGTGACCAGCTGGTCTTCATGCGTTGCTTTGCTGTAGGGTTTATATGAAAATACAGCATTTAATGTGTTGACATTTTATGTCCATTCGCCCTGTCGGGCACGCCCAGCTGCTTAGTAGGTTCATGGGCTCAATTGAGTCTCAGCTCTTGTAGGTTTTCCCATGTGCCCCGTTCAATCATCCAACTTCTGTGTTTTCACGAATATGTATACATATGCCTGGAACATATTGTTTTCAAAACGAGTGAAGATTTTCAGTTGAATAGGTTCAACGTGTTGTTTGATGATTTCCTTTCATCATTGAAAAAACGTACCATTGCTCATTGACGAGGTTTTCGGTTTAAAGAGAATCTGCTGTTTTAGCAGCGGATTGTGTAAAGTTTCATACAGATACCGTGATTAAAATACATTCTGTATGCGGAAAACATCTATCGAAAGTAAAGCTATAGGTGAGGAGAGCCAGAAATACAAAATCATGAGATGAATATATGGGTTAGATGCACAGAGTCGTTTGCCCAGAGAATCGACTTCCAGAGGACATAGGTTCAAGGAGAAGGGAAACATATTTAATAGGAGTCCGTGGGGAAATATTTTCATATAAAGGGTGGTGGGTGTATAGAACAAGCTGCCACTGGAGCTAGTCGAGGCTGGGACTATCCCATCGTTTAAGAAATAGTTAGACGGGTACATGGATAGGAGAGATTTGGAGGGATATGGACCAAGCGGAGGCAAGTATCTGGGATATTGTTGGCCGGTGTGGCCGAGTTGTGCCTACGGTCCTGATACCACACTGTATCACTCTATGACCCTGTGATTGTATGATCCTATGTACGGTAACAAATCAATTTCCGCATTTACCTTTACGTTCTTCCGGTGGGCAAACATTTTAACACCTCTTCCCATTCCCATATAAACCTTTTTGGCGTTGTCCTCCTTAACTGTTCGAGCGAGGCTACGCAAATAAAATTGAGGAAAAATGGAGGAACAGCATCTCGTATGTCGCATGATTCCCTGAGAGAAAACTGTGAATGACACACCAGTTTGTCTACATCGGTAGTGGGGAAACTGCTTGAATCAGTAATTAAAGATGGGATAGCAGCACATTGGGAAAATGGTGAAATCATTGGGCAAAGTCAGCACGGATTTATGAAAGGTAAATCATGTCTGACGAATCTTATATAATTTTTCGAGGATGGAACTAGTAGAGTGGATAAGGGAGAACCAGTGGACTTTCAGATGGCTTTCGACAAGGTCCTACATAAGAGATTAGTATACAAACTTAAAGCACACGGTATTGGGGGTTCAGTATTGAAGTGGATAGAGAACTGGCTTGCAGACAGGAAGCAAAGCGTAGGAGTAAACTGGTCCTTTTCAGTATGGCAGGCAGTGACTAGTGGGGTATCGCAAGGCTCAGGGCTGGGACCCCAGCTATTTACAATATATACTAGACCAAGTGCAGACCGGTTGGGTCTGTTCCCCCAACGTGCGGTTGTTGGGGGGGGGAGGCGGCATGCAGCGTCACACACTAACTACCCCCCCCCCCCGCACTCATGCTAATGGAGGGTAGGAGGGGATAGAGAGAGAGAGAGAGGGGGAGAGGAGAGGGGGGAGAGGAGGAGAGGGAGGTAGAGGAGGTGGGGGGGGGGAGGAGAGGGGGGGAGAGGAGGGGAGGGGGGTAGAGGAGGGGAGGGGGGGGGGAGAGGAGGGGGAGAGAAGAGGGAGGGGGGGGGGAGAGAGAGTGCCTTTTTACTTCAACCCAAACCCAAACAACCATTTGCAGGCAGTGCTTTTTTACCTCTAACCATATTTTTATTTTCAAACCAAATTAAGGGTACTCACAGTGCTGTAGACATTTGTCAGCGTCATTCAGAGCTCTGATTGAGGCACACCACTTGCAGAGACTGATTGAGGCACACCACTTGCAGAGACTGGTTGAGGCACACCACTTCCTGGTGTTATAGTCCCTCCCACTCCCTTCAGCAGGGGCAGCAGAGAGAATGGGGAATGTTGTAAAAACATTAATATATCTGTTAATTTTCATTGACGGGAAACATCCTCGCACACATGCGGCGGAGGGGGGCTCTGAGTGAGGTGGCCAAAAATGACGGCCGTAGGTGGCGGCGTACTCTCGGAAATCTCAACACAGAAAGCCAAAACCGGTCAAGAACAGACTTTTAGTAATATAGATTAATGATTTGGACGAGGGAATTGAATGCAACATCTCCAAGTTTGCGGATGACACGAAACTGGGGGGCAGTGTTAGCTGTGCGGAGTATGCTAGGAGGTTGCAAGATGACTTGGATAGGTTGGGTGAGTGGGCAAATGCATGGCAGATGCAGTATAATGTGGATAAATGTGAGGTTGTCCACTTTGGTGGCAAAACAGGAAAGTAGACTCTTAGCTGAATGGCGGCCGATTAGGAAAAGGGGAGATGCAACGAGACCTGGGCGTCATGGTACACCAGTCATTGAAAGTAGGCATGCAGGTGCAGCAGGTAGTGAACCGGCTGCTGGAGGATAGCCGATTCCAGGAGTCATTCAGTCGGTTTTGGGTGAAGTGAAGAGAGATGAGGAGGGGTGGGATGTGGGAAAGGCTTACATCCGTCCCTTTTGTCAGGAGTTAACGTCGGGTTCGACCGGAAGGCGGGGCACAGAGAATTACTCGATGCAGAGTCTCGCTTGTGGTCGGATTGGTGAAGGCACCTGTGAGTGGGGAGAGTATCATGAGAGGAAGGAAGCACGGAGGAACCTGCAGCTTGAGCGGTCCCGATATGCTCACGTGAGGTCGTGGGTCCAGATGCTGCACGATCAGGAACGGGCATCATCTTGCTTCTTCTCTCTGGAGAAAGGGCGGGGATTCCGCAAACAGCTCCTCGAGCTGCTCGCGGATGATGGCTCCACTGTTGAAGATCCAGAGAAGTTCCTAGCTTTAGTTCGGTCCTTTTATGGGTCTCTGTTCTCCGCAGATGGATTCAGCGGGGAGGCTCAGCTGGTCTTGTGGGACGGTCTACTGACTGTAGATAGAGAGGTGTTTGAACTCCTTGATGAGCCCTTTTCATTAGAGGAGTTGACTCTGGAGTGGCAAATCCCCGCGCTGTATTGACTGATGGTAGAGTATGTTCGAGTTTTCTGGTATGTCCCGGGGTGAGTGGGGGGGGGGGGGGGGGGGGGTGCGGAGCCTGGCGACCGTGGATCTATGGGGAGAAGGAATAGGTGACTTTATCGGGTCGAGACCCCTCTGCAGACTGATGTAGGGGTGGGGTGGGGGGGGAGGGCGGGAAGAAGAATGGAAGAGGCGGAGACAGTAGCTATGGGAGAGCTGGGCAGGGGAAGGGATGGAGGGAGAAAGCACCGACTACCTGAAGTTGGAGAAGTCAATGTTCATACCGCTGGGGTGTAAACTACCCAAGCGAAATATGAGATGCAGCTACTCCAATTTGCGGTGGGACTCATCATGTTCTGAGCCTCCTCCATGGCCAGAATGGGTTACGTCGATTAAGGCACAATAATTAAGCCAGTTTCCGTTCAAGGAAGTGGGAGATTTTTTTCCCGAGTGCGGAACTGAGCAGCTCCCACCTTCTGCATATTGTGCACCCCCACCAGCACATAAATAGTGGGCAGTCACTCAGTCTTTATACTGGTACGTCTGCTGCTGCTTCGTAAAGTATACTGATACAAATTGGCAACAGTAGATGAATGAGATGTTTAAACAGTTTTAGTCTGTGCGTGTTTATGTTGTGCTCGTGTGTATGAAAAAGGGTGATAATAAAAATCGGCGACAGATGTTTACCTGGCCACTGACGTCTACTCTGATATTTAAAGTCAGGACCTATTTTCAACTGTAGCTCCTATTATCCACAGATATATCGGTTACATTCAGCCCCTCTCCCTCTCCCTCTCCCTCTCCCTCTCCCTCTCCCTCTCCCTCTCCCTCTCCCTCTCCCTCTCCCTCTCCCTCTCCCTCTCTCTCTCCCTCTCTCTCTCCCTCTCCCTCTCCCCCTCTCTCTCCCTCTCCCTCTCCCTCCCCCCCTCTCCCTCTCCTCCCTCTCCCTCTCCCTCTCCCTCTCCCTCTCCCTCTCCTTCTCCCCCTCTCACTCTCCCTCTCTCTCTCACTCCCCCTCTCCCTCTCCCTGTCCCTCTCCGTCTCCCTCCCCCTCCCCCTCCACCTCCCCCTCTCCCTCTACCACTCCCTCTCCGTCTCCGTCTCCGTCTCCGTTTCCGTCTCCGTCTCCGTATCTGTCTCTGTCTCTCTGTCTCTCACACACACACACACACACACACACACACACACACACACTCTCTCTTCCCAGACTAATTATGTTTCTGTAAATTCCAATATAATTTATCTTTGAAATCGTTCTCTTTCTTTCCTTCCCTCGCAACGTGTAATCAATCCATACTACACTAAGGTTCTCGGTTAGCGCCCCAGATGTTCTGCAGTGCTGTGTGCCTGCATTCCGCCACGCTGAGGTTTTGGTACAGCTATCTCACTGCGCCGTGCCACTGTGTGATGCGCGGACTCATCCCACAGTAATACACAGCCCCGTCGCTCGGCAGAACTTCAGACAGCGTTAACTGACTGATTTTCTGGCCTGGATCGAGAGAACCAGAAACACGACCTTCCGCAGCCTCTTCCTTATCTTGCTTTCCTGAAGTGTGTCTTTGGAGCAGGAATTCCAGAGCCTGTCCTGGGAACTGTCGGTACCAGTGTACTGTGTACGAGCAGAATCCGGAATAAACACAGTTAAGGGTGGCAGTGTCACCAGAAAGAGAGGATTGTTGAGGCGGACTCTGGGAACCTGCGGAAATGGAATCTGCAGAAAATAACAGGGGAATAGTTATTGTTTTAACATTGACTGTTAGAGACTGTGACACACAGAGAAACTAGTTACCGACTTCGGTAGTTCATCACATTTTTGCAAACTGTATGGAAACGTTATTTATGTATCCTTTAATTGTTCCTTCGACGAGTGGAGTTATAATTTCGTTTAGGTTAGTTTACTTTAGTATAGTTTGGTTTAGTTTAGATTAGTTCAGTTTAGTTCAGTTTAGTACAGTTTAGTTTAGGGACACAGCGCGGAAACGGGACCTTCGGCCCACCAAGTCCGCGCCGCCCTGCAAACCCCGCACATTAACATTATCCTACACACACGATGGAATATTTACATTTATAGAGCGCCAATAACCATTCAAAACTGTCCGTATTTGGAGTGTGGGAAGAAACCCTAGATCTCGGAGAAAACCCACACAGATTATGGGGAGAACATACAAACTCCGTGCAGCCAACACCCGGAGTCGGGATCGAACTCGGGTCTCTAGTGCTAAACGCGCTGTTAGGCAGCACCTCTACCGTTACCGTTGCGCCACCGTGGAGAAAATCACTGACGAATATCCGCGAGGTCAAACACTGATTATGAAAGTGAAATTGGAAATATTCCAGGCTGTGGGAACAGTCAAAGCGAGCACAGGATAATAGTGGAGCTGATTCAGAGAGTCGGGATCCGGTGATTGAGACAAATTACCTTTGTCGGTTCTCTAACATTTTGTAATTGGTTCTTGGCGTTAAAACAATAGAACTAGTCATTCTCCCCACAGCTTGACTGAAGTGTATCCCTTCCTGGAAATAGTCAAGGTTCAACAGAGATGTATTGGCATTTAAGGCATAAGGTCACAAGGTCATGTAATAGTAGTATAATTATGCAATTCGGCCCATCAGGCCCAATCCGCCATTCACCCTCAACCGCATTCTCCTGCCTTCTCCGCAATGTCAAAACCTCTGACGCCTCGACTAATCAAAAATCTACCTGTCGCTACCTTATTTTTTCCCCTGACTTGGTCTCCACAGCCTTCTGTGTGTAACAACTGGAAGGTCATCGTTAAAGTGCAATTTACACAACCCGTGATAAATGCTTTGCCCTTTATGTATTAAGAGTTGTTTTTTTCCTTGACTGGGACACGTCCTTCTGCGTTTTACTTTCATTTAATTGAAGAACAGTTTTGGTTTTCAATCTTGGTCGCCCGCATTTTGCTGCTTGCGGTTCATATTTCCCCCTCCAGCCAACCGTTTCAACAGGTCTGCCAGCTGTCGTTTGATTTCAGTTTGTGGAATGTTAACAGAGGGTTCAGCTTCACTCACAGCCCATCTACTCTCCCGCCAACCTCCCTCTGTTTCCCGGAGTAAGAAATAGATTGTTTCCCAGGCTTTCGCTCACAGCGGGCGTGGATCAATCCCATAGATTTTATGTGATAAATTCATAAGCCAGTTGTAATGATAAGGCGGTTAGCATGACTTCAATAGTTGTTTGAAGTCATAGATTTTTGAAACGATTATTAAAAATGCAGTTCAGTGCTATCTTGAAGCACATGATAAAATCTGCGAAGTCAGCGAGGACTAGTCAAGGGGGGGGGGGGGGGGGTTCTTGCCCCACAAATCTGTTGAAATTGTTTTATGAAAGTAACAAGCAGGGTGGACAAAGGAAAGTCAGAAATGCAGCTTTCTTGGTGCAGGACGCGAAGCGGCTAATTAAAATTGTAGTATTGGTGTTAGAGATAAGGTATCAGCATGGACAGAGGATAGGCTTTCGTTGCAGGGCAAAATATTGGAATAAACGTGATATTTTCCGCTTGCTGCCTTTGACTAATGGGTCAATGTTGGGCTCACTACTTTTCCCGTCGTATGTTTACGATCTGGATGATGGAATTGATGGCTTTTGCGGCTGATATCGCGGACGATGCCTAACATAGGTGAAGTGGCAGGTAGTGTTGAGTAAGCATGGAGTCTGCAGAGTTACTAGAACAGGTTGGAAGGGGGGGGGGGCAAATAAGTGGCAGATGGAATACTACACAGCACACTATACGGGCATGCACTTTGGCGGAAGGAATAACGGCGTCGACTATTTTTTAAATGGGGAGAGGATTCAAAAATGGAGGTGCAAAGGGACTTGGGAATGTTGGTGCGGGGATTCCAAAATGTGGATTTGCAGTGTGAATCGTCGTTCAGGGAGACAAATTAAATGTTAGCATTAATTTCGAGATGACTAGAATATAAAAACACGGATCTAATGTAAATGGTAGATGTTTTTTAGGCACTGATTTGATCACATTTGGAATATCGCGAGCAGTTTTCGGTCCCGTATCTGAGGAAGGATATGGTGGCTTTGGAGATTGCCAAGCGGAGGTTTACGCGAATTATTTGGGGGGTCATTCGGTCGCGCATAAGATGCGTTTGCTAACTCCAAGCCTACACACTCTGGACTTGAGAAGGAAAATTTCTGATCACTCTGATCACTCTGATTGAGATTTGAGCAGCATTGACATCGGTATTTCGTCCTCACGCTCCAAACTCGGATACCTTCCCACTTTTCTCTGAACTGACCGTTGCTACATATCGCATTCTTCACCCACGCACTTCTCGTTTTCACTTCCAACGGAGGATTTCAATTTCCACGAGGGGCCAATGGCCTAACTCTGCTTCTATCCCTTATGGTCTTTGTCTTTGTTTTGGATGTGGGCATAGTTGTTAAGGCCAACAGTCATTACCCGTTAGAATCAAAAGTAACGATTCCAGGGTGATGAAATGTATTCTGTGCCCACAACGGAACAGTGACATTCTTACTTGTAGATCCACACAGGCCCAGAAATGCAATATGCGTTATCAGATAACAGAGTCATAGAGTCATGGGGAGATATAACGCGGAAACAGTCTCTTCGGCTCACGTTGCCCAAGCCGGCCAACATGCCACAGCTACATTAGTGCCACCTGCCCGCGTTTCGTCCAAATCCATACAAACCTGGCCTGTCCAAGTACTTGCCTAACTGATTCTTAAACAGTGGGTAAGTGCCAGCTTCAACTATGTACTCTGGCAACTTGTTCTGTTCACCCACTACCCTCCATGTGAAAACGTTACCCCTGAAATCCTAATAAATTTTCCCCTTCAGCTTAAACCAGCGTCCGCCGGTCTTCGGCTCAGCTACTCTGCACAAGAGACTCTGCGTATTTACCCGATCTATTCTCCAATGATTCCGTACGATCACCCCATTCCTCACATAATGATATAAAAACGAACTGCATCAATTAATGGCCACAATCCCAGAGCAACCAAAAAAAACAAATCCTTTGTAGAACCAGAGACAATTATGAAAAGTTTATGAACACAAAGTGCTGCAGTAACTTGTAGACCAAGAGGGTGAATTGGCATAGTGTTTTGGAGCAAGCCGGCGGTTTGGTGGTAGGAATAACTCCGCGGGTCAGGCAGCATTTCAGGAGAACATTGATAGCCGACATTTGGCATCTAGACTTCAGAATCCGATGTCAGCATCCGCATTTAATTGTGTCTGCATAGACTTTCATAGCTGTGGTTAGCACGGTAGGGTGTTCCCGATCCTGATGGTTTTGGGGAAGTAGCTATTCTTCAACCTGATTCACGTTGTGCTCCCGGGGAGCCCGACATATCCTCTCATTGGACTCACGTGTACCGTAACATCTAGCCCAAGTTTCTGGCACTAGAATCTGTTTCAATTGGAAAGCAATTGATGCCTCGTGATCCAATATTAAAGGGAACTGAATATTTCCAAGAACAACCGTGGATAAGAGAGCTTTATGGTACTTACCGGCTGTGACCGTCACCGTAGTCCCAGTCCCTTCCTGATAGTGTGTGGTCCATGAATCCACAGTGCCCCGTCTCTCGATGATCGCAGTACAAGAACCGTTCTCACCGCGATTTGCCCGGCAACCATTAGAATCGCTGTCCAATTATTCCAGGAGTTTCAGACCAACCAGTAACTGTCCTTGCTCCCCAAACCTCGGTGGGTCGACCGGTTCCCGCTAAGAAACAGAGCTAAGAGCAGAGTGATCTCCCACACGCAGGCAGGTGTGCTTTGACAAACACGGAACCAATTATTCAGGAATGTTAACGGAATGTGGTAATCCCTGTGTAATATATCTGGACTACAGCGTCACGAACACCACTCGCTTGATTTAGGATCCGGTACCCAAGAATATATATCTTGAATAGGGTGAGTTTTTACTCGACGTTCCTACACTGTGGATATCCCAACTGCCACACGTTGTTTCACGTCACTTTCAAATCCCCAGGCGCCCGGCGAGACGGGCGGGCAGGAGTTTAACGTTCAGCGAATGCATTTGCGTAAATGTTCATACAGATACCGTGATTAAAATATCTTCTGTATGCGGAAAACTTCTATCGAAAGTAGAGCTATAGGTGAGGAGTGCCAGAAATACAAAATCATGAGGTGAATATATCGGTTAGATGCACCGATATCGTTTGCCCAGTGAATCGACGACCAGAGGACATAGGATCAAGGAGAAGGGAAACATATTTAATCGGATTCGGTGGGGAAACATTTTCACACAAAGGGTGGTGGTTGTACGGAACAAGCTGCGACAAGAGGTAGTTGTGCCTGGGTAGTTGTGCCGTCGTTTAATCAACAGTTCGAAAGTTACTTGGATAGGTGAGATTTGGAAGGATATGGACCAAGCGCATGCAAGTGGGACTGGTGTATCTGGGATATTGTTGGCCGATGTGGGCGAGTTGGGCCGAAGGTCCTGATACCACACTGTATCACTCTATGACTCTGTGGCTCCCATGTACGGTAATAAATCAATTTCCGCATTTGCCTTTACGTTCTCCCGGTGGGCAAACATTTTAACACCTCTTCCCATTCCCATATAAACCATTCTGTCGTTGTCCTCATCAACTGTGAGAGCGAGGCCACGCACAAAATGGAGGAACAGCATCTCGTATGTCGCTTGACTCCCTTTCTCTCCCCCTCTCCCCCAACATAGTCATCACACTAGTTGTCCTGCTCGCATCTTTGTAGTTGTTTGTTACCACTTATTCCACAGCCAAAAATGGGCCATTATGGGCTCATTCATTTCCTAGTCATGTGTTGCCTTCCCTGCCTCGTTCTGGCCTACTCTTGCACCCAGTGGCCTCGCCCTACTTTCAGACGGAAGAAGGATCCTGACCAGGAACGTCATCTATCCTTTTCCTGTAGAGATACTGCCTGCTGTTCATTTGCACTCAAGAGGCGGCAAGCCGCATAATGTTCCCCTGATACTACAAAATTGGGGCTGGTGGAGGGTTAACTTTGTATCTACCTATTTCTCCTCTTCCCTCGTAAACTGTGAAGAAAATAAAATATTCTGTCAATTATGAATTAAAATGAAGATATCTTGTTCTAAAAACAAACATTGCTCCTGCACTCTGTCGTTCACAAACCAACGGCTAATAAATTAAGTGATAATACACTCCTCCAGTTGTCCATATGTCAACTCTGCCAACATTATGGGACTCACTGAACGGACCATGAGGGGAGCTGGCTTAATTATTGTGCCTTAATCTACGTAACTCATTCTGGCAATTGAGGAGGCCCAGAACATAGTGAGTCCCACCGCAAATTGGAGGAGCGGCACCTCATATTTCGCTGGGTAGTTTACACCCCAGCGGTATGAACATTGACCTCCAATTTCAGGTAGTCCCTGCTTTCTCTCTCCATCCCCTCCCCTTCCCAGCCCACTGTCTCCGCCTCTTCCATTCTTCTTCCCGCACCCCCACCCGCACATCAGTCTGCCGAAGGGTCTCGACCCGAAACGTCACCTTCTCTCCGTAGATCCACGGCCGCCAGGCTCCACGGGGTGGTGTCAATCTCTGCTCAGACGCTGAGAAGTTTCGAAACGACCTTTCAAAAGTCTTTTGTCGGAGGAAGTGGGACAGAGACAGCGAGAGTTCGAAGTCTGATATAACGTTGGACTGCGGAAACTTTTCTTTTTAAAGGATATCTCCATTCAGTGCGGAAATTCCAGCGCTTTTCTGGAGGGCAGCGAGAGCAGCAGTGGCTGGTGGATTGACACTCGTACCTGGAGACCGGGAGTCGGAAAGTGGCGGTGTTTATATCGTTTCTAGCACTGTAACCCTGCTCCCGTGCGGATGTGCCCAGAGCAGGTCGCCTGGGCTTAAACGAAGAGGTACTTTTCGAATCCGGCAGATACCGGAGGCTCGGAAGGCCTGAGAAAAGCTTCCCAAGAGATGTTCTCGGCAGATAAAATGGTCGTGGGGGTATTTACTTGCTCGGCTGGAGAGAAAGACTTCTGCTGAGACTGACTCAAAAATCGCTCTTGAGCAGATACTGCTGTTATCTACGGTGCTAGTTTGTAGCCCTGTCAGGATAGCGGCCGCGCTGTCTCGGACTCGGAGCCACGCAGCTGCGTTTAGGCTGCGTCTCCGGGGTCACTCGAGGAGGAGCTTTATGTTGACTTGCGGGAGAATCCAATACGTGATCACGGTCCAAGCCGGGTGGAATAGGGACACAATCGAAATGGGTCTGC
Source organism: Amblyraja radiata (assembly GCF_010909765.2). Taxonomy (NCBI): domain Eukaryota; kingdom Metazoa; phylum Chordata; class Chondrichthyes; order Rajiformes; family Rajidae; genus Amblyraja; species Amblyraja radiata. The sequence continues at coordinate 58,174,638 of NC_045970.1, read as the reverse complement.
ATGATCTTTTCCAGAAGGATGAGATTGCCTCCTCCGAGGTTGCATGGGGGAAGTGTGAGATTATATGAAATTCACGGCAGGATGTGGCCCTAGCTCTGAAGAAGTGGCTCACAGTCGGTGTTCTTTGTACCCGTGGAAGTCAAGTCAAGTCAAGTCAAGTCAAGTCAAGTTTATTCGCAAATACACATACGAGATGTGCAGTGAAATGAAAAATGGCAATGCTCGCGGACTTTGTGCAACAAAAAAAACCAAACGAACAACCAAACAAACTACAAACAGAATCACATATTCTTTTACATATTAAATATTGAGGGAGGAAGGAAAAAGGTTCAGTAACGTTAGTCCCTGGTGAGATAGGAGTTTACAGTCCGAATGGCCTCTGGGAAGAAACTCCTTCTCAACCTCTCCGTTCTCACAGCATGGCAACGGAGGCGTTTGCCTGACCGTAGCAGCTGGAACAGTCCTTTGCAGGGGTGCAAGGGGTATCCCATGATCTCATTGGCTCCAGAGTTGCACCTCCTGATGTATAGTTCCTGCAGGGGGACGAGTGAAGTTCCCATAGTGCGTTCGGCCGAACGCACTACTCACTGCAGAGACTTCTTGTCCTGGGCTGCAGCCCTCCGAACTCAGAGCTTGAGCGTAGTGAAGAGGAAGATGCTGCTTCGTGTATCAGTGGGTTGGCAGAAGGTCTGAATTCCGGTGCTGTGTCTTTTTGGGCCGGTATCTGGCACATTCGGGAATTTCTGAAAGCAAACAAGTACAGTAGGAACAAACTCCAGACAACTGTCAAACAGTGGCCGGACCTGCCGAAACATAACCGGACACCTGATGCTATACTTCGCAGTAAAGATAGTGGTCTTCCCGAGTCTGAGACGCGTCAGTTTGGGGACATTGCGAAGCTCCTAAGAGAGAGGAGCCCCACTCCTACGAAAGTGTGAGGGAAAACCCTTAGTATGACTTCAACATGAAGATCGCATTTGATAGCCTAACCATTAATAGCGGAAGGGGGGGACCTTCGCATATGTCATCATCTATCAGTCGTCAAAGAGGGGAAATATCAGTAACGTAGACACATAGAAACATAGAAAATATGATGCAGGAGTAGGCCATTCGGCCCTTAGAGCATGCGCCGCCATTCAATATGATCATGGCTGATCATCCAACTCAGTATCCTGTACCTGTCTTCTCTGCACACCCCCTGACCCCTTTAGCCACAAGGGCCACATCTAACTCTCTCTTAAATATAGCCAATGAACTGGCCTCAACGACCTTCTGTGGCGGAGAATTCCACAGATTCATCATTCACTGTGTGAATTTTTTTTTCTCATCTCGGTTCTACAAGATTACCCCCTTATCCTTAAACTGTGACCCCTTGTTCTGGACTTCCCCAACATCGGGAACAATCCTCCTGCATCTAGCGTATCCAACCCCTTAAGGATTTTGTACGTGTCTATAAGATCCCCCATCAATCTTCTAAATTCTAGCGAGTACAAGCCGAGTCTATCCAGTCTTTCTTCATATGAAAGTCCGGACATCCCAGGAATCAGTCTGGTTAACCTTCTCTGTACTCACTCTATGGCAAGAATGTCTTTTCTCAGATTAGGAGACCAAAACTGTACGCAATACTCCAGGTGTGGTCTCATCAAGACCCTGTACAACTGCAGTAGAACCTCCCTGTTCCGATAGTCAAATCATGTTGCTAACAATGCTAGCATGACAATCGCTTTATTCATTGTCTGCTGCACCTACTTTCAATGACTGGTGTTCCATGACACCCAGGTCATTTTGCATCTCCCCTTTCCTAATCGGCCACCATTCAGATAATAGTCTGTTTTCCTGTGTTTGCCACCAAAGTGGATAACCTCACATTGATCCACATTATACTGCATCTGCAATGCATTTGCCCACTCCAAGTCACCTTGGAGTGGGCAGATCAAATTCACCTTACAGCCTCCTAGCATCATCCGCACAGCTAACACTGCCCCCCAGCTTAGTGTCATCCGCAAACTTGGAGATGTTGCATTCATTTCCCTCATCCAAATCATTAATATATACTTTAAATAGCTGGGGTCCCTGCACTGAGCCTTGCGGTACACCACTAGTCACTGCCTGCCATTGTGAAAAGGACCCGTTTACTCCTACTCTTTGCTTCCTGTTTGTCAGCCAGTTCTCTATCCACATCAATACTGAACCTCCAATACCGTGTGCTTTAAGTTTGTATACTAATCTCTTATGGGGGACATTGTCGAAAGTATTCTGAAAGTCCAGATATAATACATCCACTGGTTCTCCCCTATCCACTCTACTAGTTACATCCTCGAAAAATTATCTAACATTCGTCAGACATGATTTATCTTTGGTAAATCCATGCTGACTTTGTCCAATTATTTCACCACTTTTCAAATATGCTGCTATCCCGTCTTTAATAACTGACTCTAGCAGTTTCCCGAATACCGATGTTAGACTAACTGATCTGTAATTCGCCGTTTTCTCTCTCCCTCACTTTTTAAAAAGTGGGGTTACATTAGCTACCCTCCAATCCTCTGGAACTACTCCAGAATCTAAAGAGTTTTGAAAAATTATCACTAATGCATCCATTATTTCTGGAGCTACTTCCTTATGTACTCTGGGATGCAGCCTATATGGCCCTGGGGATTTATCGGCCTTTAATCCATTCAATTTACCTAACACCACTTCCCGGCTAAACTGGATTTCACTCAGTTCCTCCATCTCATTTGACCCCCGGTCCCCTGCTATTTCCGGCAGATTATATATGTCATCCTTAGTGAAGACAGAACCAACGTAGTTATTCAATTGGTCTGCCATGTCCTTGTTCCCCATGATCAATTCACATGTTCCTGACTGCAAGGGACCTACATTTGTTTTAACTAATCTTTTTTTCTGCACATATCTATAACATCTTTTGGAGTCAGTTATAATGTTCCCTGCCGGTTTTCATACATAACCTATTTTCCCTTTCCTAATTAAGCCCATTGTCCACCTCTGCTGGACACTGAATTTCTCCCAGTCCTCTGGTAGGCTGCTTTTTCTGGCTAATTTGTACGCTTCATCTTTTGTTTTGATACTATCCCTGATTTCCCTTGTTATCCACGGATGCACTACCTACCCTGATTTATTTTTTTGCCAAACTGGGATGAACAATTGTTGTAGTTCATCCATGCAGTCTTTAAATGCCTTCCATTGCATATCCACCGTCATCCATTAAGAATCAATTGCCAGTCTATCTTGGCCAATTCACGTCTCATACCCTCAAAGTTACCTTTCTTTAAGTTCAGGACCCTTGTTCCTGCTTAACAATGTCACTCTCCATCCTAATGAAGAACTCAACCATATTATGGTCACTCTTGCCCAAGGGGCCACGCGCATCAAGACTGCTAACTAACGCTTCCTCATTGCTCAATACCCAAACTAGAATAGCCTGCTCTCTCGTTGGTTCCTTTACATGTTGGTTTAGAAAACTATCCCGCATACATTCCAAGAAATCCTCTTCTTCAGCACCCTTCCCAATTTGATTCACCCAATCTACATGTAGATTGAAGTCGCCCATTTTAACTGTTTTACCTTTGTTGCACGCATTTCTAATTTCCTGTTTGATGCCATCCCCAACTCCACTACTACTGTTAGGTGGCCTGTACACAACTCCCACTAGAGATTTCTGCCCCTTGGTGTTTCGCAGCTCTACCCATATCGATTCCACATCCACCAAGCTAATGTCCTTCCTTTCTATTGCGTTAATCTGCACTCTAACCAGCAACGCTACCCCACCTTCTTTCCCTTTCTGTCTATCCCTCCTGAATATTGAATATCCCTGGATGTTCAGCTCCCAGCCTTGGTCACCCTGGAGCCATGTCTCCGTGATCCCAACTATATCATGGTCATTAATAGCTATCTGCACATTCAACTCATCCACCTTATTACGAATGCTCCTTGCATTGAGACACAAAGTCTTCAGGCTTGTTTTTCCAACACTCTTACCCTTATACTATTATGTTGAAAAGTGGCCCTTTTTGTTTATTGCCCTGAATTTGTCTGCCTTCCACATTTCACCTTGCTACCTATTGCTTCTACCCTCATTTTACACCCCTCTGTCTCTACGCTCACACATTTAAGAAACCCTTTCCCTTTAACTCCATCCTCAACTATCCCATTCGACACCCCACCCCCCTTATTCAGTTTAAAACCACCCGTGTAGCAGTGGCAAACCTGCCTGCCAGAATGCTGGTCCCCCACCTGTTAAGATGCAATCCGTCCCTTTTGTACAGTTCCCCCTTACCCCAAAACAGATCCCAGTAATCTAAGAATCTAAATCCCTGCCCCGTGCACAAGTTCCTCAGCCACACGTTCAGGTCCCGTATCTCCCTGTTCCTACTCTCGCCAGCACGTGGAACTGTAAGCAAACCGGAGATAACAACCCTGCATTTTCAGCATTTTTCCGAGCTCTCTAATTCCACACTGCAGAATATTCATCCCTTTCTTTCCGACATCGTTTGTGCCGACATGCACTACCACTTCCGGTCGTTCACCTTCGCCCTTGAGGATTTCTGCACTCTGTCCGTGACATCCTGGATCCTGGCACCAGGAAGGCAGCACCCCTTCCTCGAATCTCGTCTGTGCCACAGAAACCCCTGTCCGTACCCCTCACAATGGAGTCTCCCACTACAATGGCGTTGCCTGACTTAGGCCTTTTTGGTTTTGGCTCAACAACCCTATTCGCATCGCAAGCCAGTCCGCCGCTCAGTGTAAAAACGTTTTCTGTCCCGACAGCTTCTAAGTGGGTGAACCTGTTCACAAGAGGTACAACACCCGGGGACGTTGGCATTCCATGCTTCCCTCCCTTTCTCACTGTCTCCCTTCGTCTCTCTTCCAGTACCTTAGGTGTAACAATCTTACTGTAGGACTTGTCGAGGAACGACTCCGTTTCTCGGACGGACCTGAGTTCATCCACTTGCTTCTCCAGTTCCCCAACACGGTTCTTCAGGAGCTCTACCTGGATGCACTTCTAGCATTTGTAGCAGCCAGAGGTACCAGCGGTGTCCTTGACCTCCCACATACTGCAAGCATCGCACTGAATCAGCTTGCCTGACATCTCCTTCTTTCGTCTCTCCCTCTCAAGCGTATTGCGTAGCCTCCTCCGCTCAGCTTCCTCGCCGAAGTCTCTCGAGCCAAAGACTCACACTTTACTCACAGGGCTCTTCCCTCACAAGGCCGCTCCTCACTGCCGCTCCCCAAGAGCAGTCTTGCTTATATTGACTGGTAAATTGCCTAATTTACCAATCTACAAACCAAATTCCTCAGTTTTCAACTGTTTTCCCTGCACTGACTCACTTCTCTCCTCCCACTTGGGCTAGAGCCAATCAGTCTTATCTCTTGCTAAACTTCTCCTGCTGTTGCTTCCAAAACTACAGCAGCTCTGAGTCATGATGTGTGGTCTGGACTTCCGGGGCATCGTTAACTGTATATGGAATCAGGTGTGGGACTCAGAACTGCTGTAGCTTTGGGAGCAACAACAGCAGCAGCAGCAGGAGATTAGCAAGAGATACGACTGATTGGCTCTAGCCCAAGTGGGAGGAGATAAGTGAAAACAGTTTAAGTACAGGTCAAGGACAGGCAGACTTGACTCAGAACTGCTGTAGCTTTGGGAGCAACAACAGCAGCAGCAGAAGGAGATTAGCAAGAGATACGACTGATTGGCTCTAGCCCAAGTGGGAGGAGAGAATTGAAAACAGTTTAAGTACAGGTCAAGGACAGGCAGACTTGACTCAGAACTGCTGTAGCTTTGGGAGCAACAACAGCAGCAGCAGTAGGAGATTAGCAAGATATACCACTGATTGGCTCTAGCCCAAGTGGGAGGAGAGAAGTGAAAACAGTTTAAGTACAGGTCAAGGACAGGCAGACTTGACTCAGAACTGCTGTAGCTTTGCGAGCAACAACAGCAGCAGCAGTGGGAGATTAGCAAGAGATACGACTGATTGGCTCTAGCCCAATTGGGAGGAGAGAAGTGAGTCAGTGCTGGGAAAACAGTTGAAAACTGAGGAATTTGGTTTGCAAATTGGTAAATCAGGCAATTTATCAGTCAATTTAAGTAAGACTGCTCTTAGGGAGCGGCAGTGAGTGAGCGGCCTTGTGAGTGAAGTGTGAGTCTTTGGCTCGAGAGTCTTGGGAGAGGAGACTACGCAAAACACTGCAGAGGGAGAGACGAAAGAAGGAGATGTCAGGCAAGCTGATTCAGTGTGATGGTTGCAGTATGTGGGAGGTCAAGGACACCGCTGGTGCCTCTGGCTGCTACAAATGCGAAAAGTGCATCCAGGTAGAGCTCCTGAAGGGCCGTGTTGGGGAACTGGAGAAGCAAGTGGATGACCTCCGGTTCGTCCGAGAAACGGAGTCGTTCCTCGACAAGTCCTACAGTACGATTGTTACACCTAAGGTACTGGAAGAGAGAAGGTGGGAGACAGTGAGAACGGGAGGGAAGCATGGAATGCCAACGTCCCCGGGGGTTGTACCTCTTGTGAACAGGTTCACCCACTTAGAAGCTGTCGGGACAGAAGAGGTGTTTACACTGGGCGGCGGACTGGCTTGTGATGCGAATAGGGCTGTTGAGCCAAAACCAAAAAGGCCTAAGGCAGGCAACGCCATTGTAGTAGGAGACTCCACTTGTGAGAGGTACGGACAGGGGTTTCTGCGGCAACAGACGGGATGCGAGGATGGTGTGCTGCCTTCCTGGTGCCAGGATCCAGGATGTCACGGACAGATGTGCAGAAAATCCTCAAGGGCGAAGGTGAACATCCGGAAGTGGTAGTGCATGTCGGCACAAACGATGTCGGAAAGAAGGGGATGAATATTCTGCAGCGTGACTTTAGAGAGCTTGGAAAAATGCTGAAAAGCAGGACCTCCAGGGTTGTTATCTCCGGTTTGCTTCCAGTTCCTCGTGCTGGCGAGAGCAGGAACAGGGAGATACGGGACCTGAACGTGTGGCTGAGGAACTGGTGCACGGGGCAGGGATTTAGATTCTTAGATCACTGGGATCTGTTTTGGGGTAAGGGGGAACTGTACAAAAGGGACGGATTGCATCTTAACAGGTGTGGGACCAGCATTCTGGCAGGCAGGTTTGCCACTGCTACACGGGTGGTTTTAAACTGAATAAGGGGGGTGGGGTGTCGAATGAGCTAGTGGAGGATGCAGTTAAAGGGAAAGGGTTTCTTAAATGTGTGAGCGTAGAGACAGGGGGGGGTGTAAAATGAGGGTAGAAGCAATAGGTAGCAAGGTGAAAAGTAAAAGTGGCAGGCCGGAAAATCCAGGGCAAAAATCAAAAAGGGCCACTTTTCAACAAAATTGTATAAGGGGTAAGAGTGTTGTAAAAACAAGCCTGAAGGCTTTGTGTCTCAATGCAAGGAGCATTCGTAATAAGGTGGATGAGTTGAATGTGCAGATAGCTATTAATGACTATGATATTGTTGGGATCACGGAGACATGGCTCCAGGGTGACCAAGGCTGGGAGCTGAACATCCAGGGATATTCAATATTCAGGAGGGATAGAGAGAAAGGAAAAGGTTGTGGGGTAGCGTTGCTGATTAGAGAGGAGATTAACGCAATGGAAAGGAAGGACATTAGTTTGCAGGATGTGGAATCGGTATGGGTAGAGCTGCGAAACACTAAGGGGCAGAAAACGCTGGTGGGTGTTGTGTACAGGCCACCTAACAGTAGTAGTGAAGTTGGAGATGGTATCAAACAGGAAATTAGAAATGCGTGCGACAAAGGCAAAACCGTTATAATGGGTGACTTCAATCTACATATAGATTGGGTGAATAAAATTGGCAGGGGTGCTGAGGAAGAGGATTTTTTGGAATGTATGCGGGATAGTTATCTAAATCAACATGTAGAGGAACCAACGAGGGAGCAGGCTATTTTAGACTGGGTATTGAGTAATGAGGAAGGGTTAGTTAGCAGTCTTGTTGTACGTGCCCCCTTGGGCAAGAGTGACCATAATATGGTTGAGTTCTTCATTAGGATGGAGAGTGACATTGTTAATTCAGAAACAATGGTTCTGAACTTAAAGAAAGGTAACTTTGAGGGTATGAGACGTGAATTGGCCAAGATTGAATGGCAATTAATTCTAAAAGGGTTGACGGTGGATATGCAATGGAAGACATTTAAAGACTGCATGGATGAACTACAAAAATTGTTCATCCCAGTTTGGCAAAAGAATAAATCAGGGAAGGTAGTGCATCCGTGGATAACAAGGGAAATCAGGGATAGTATCAAAGCGAAGGATGATGCGTACAAATTAGCCAGAAAAAGCAGCATACCGGAGGACTGGGAGAAATTCAGAGACCAGCAGAGGAGGACAAAGGGCTTAATTAGGAAAGGAAAAATAGATTATGAAAGAAAACTGGCAGGGAACATAAAAACTGACTGCAAAAGTTTTTATAGATATGTGAAAAGAAAGAGATTAGTTAAAACAAATGTAGGTCCCTTGCAGTCAGAAACGGGTGAGTTGATCATGGGGAACAAGGATATGGCGGACCAATTGAATAACTACTTTGGTTCCGTCTTCACTAAGGAAGACATAAATAATCTGCCGGAAATAGCAGGGGACCGCGGGTCAAAGGAGTTGGAGGAATTGAGTGAAATCCAGGTTAGCCGGGAAGTGGTGTTGGGTAAATTAAATGGATTAAAGGCCGATAAATCCCCAGGGCCAGATAGGCTGCATCCCAGAGTACTTAAGGAAGTAGCTCCAGAAATAGTGGATGCATTAGTAATAATCTTTCAAAACTCTTTAGATTCTGGAGTAGTTCCTGAGGATTGGCGGGTAGCAAACGTAACCCCACTTTTTAAGAAGGGAGGGAGAGAGAAAACGGGGAATTACAGACCAGTTAGTCTAACATCGGTAGTGGGGAAACTGCTAGAGTCAGTTATTAAAGATGGGATAGCAGCACATTTGGAAAGTGGTGAAATCATTGGACAAAGTCAGCATGGATTTACAAAAGGTAAATCATGTCTGACGAATCTTATAGAATTTTTCGAGGATGTAACTAGTAGCGTGGATAGGGGAGAACCAGTGGATGTGGTGTATCTGGACTTCCAGAAGGCTTTCGACAAGGTCCCACATAAGAGATTAGTTTACAAACTTAAAGCACACGGCATTGGGGGTTCAGTATTGATGTGGATAGAGAACTGGCTGGCAAACAGGAAGCAAAGGGTAGGAGTAAACGGGTCCTTTTCACAATGGCAGGCAGTGATAGTGGGGTACCGCAAGGCTCAGTGCTGGGACCCCAGCTATTTACAATATATATTAATGATCTGGATGAGGGAATTGAAGGCAATATCTCCAAGTTTGCGGATGACACTAAGCTGGGGGGCAGTGTTAGCTGTGAGGAGGATGCTAGGAGACTGCAAGGTGACTTGGATAGGCTGGGTGAGTGGGCAAATGTTTGGCAGATGCAGTATAATGTGGATAAATGTGAGGTTATCCATTTTGGTGGCAAAAACAGGAAAGCACACTATTATCTAAATGGTGGCCGACTAGGAAAAAGGGAGATGCAGCGAGACCTGGGTGTCATGGTACACCAGTCATTGAAAGTGGGAATGCAGGTGCAGCAGGCAGTGAAGAAAGCGAATGGTATGTTAGCTTTCATAGCAAAAGGATTTGAGTATAGGAGCAGGGAGGTTCTACTGCAGTTGTACAGGGTCTTGGTGAGACCACACCTGGAGTATTGCGTACAGTTTTGGTCTCCAAATCTGAGGAAGGACATTATTGCCATAGAGGGAGTGCAGAGAAGGTTCACCAGACTGATTCCTGGGATGTCAGGACTGTCTTATAAAGAAAGACTGGATCGACTTGGTTTATACTCTCTAGAATTTAGGAGATTGAGAGGGGATCTTATAGAAACTTACAAAATTCTTAAGGGGTTGGACAGGCTAGATGCAGGAAGATTGCTCCCGATGTTGGGGAAGTCCAGGACAAGGGGTCACAGCTTAAGGATAAAACCGAGATGAGAAGAACTTTTTTCACACAGAGAGTGGTGAATCTCTGGAACTCCCTGCCACAGAGGGTAGTCGAGGCCAGTTCATTGGCTATATTTAAGAGGGAGTTAGATGTGGCCCTTGTGGCTAAGGGGATCAGAGGGTATGGAGAGAAGGCAGGTACGGGATACTGAGTTGGATGATCAGCCATGATCATATTGAATGGCGGTGCAGGCTCGAAGGGCCGAATGGCCTACTCCTGCACCTAATTTCTATGTTTCTATGTTTCTATGTCTGATGTGGACTACTCTCTGCAATGCCTTGCGTTATTGGGCAAAGATGTTCCAAACCGAGCCGTGACGCAGTTCGGCAGTACGCATCCCATGGTTAGAAGTAGTCACCGGAGACATGCCAAATTTTCTCCGTTTCCTCAAGAAACAGGGGCGCAGGCGTGACTTCTTATCTATCGCGTCAATATGGTTGGTCCACAAGGGACGGTTAGTAATATTAATCCACAGGAGCTTGAAGCTCTGAACCATTTCCACTTTGTCGCCATCGAATCTGACTTCGGGTACTCAGTCAAACGCCCCGAAGTCCACAAGTAACTCCTTCATCTTTCGTCTTGCTGACCTCGGGGTGGAGGTTGTTGTCCTGATTTCATGTTAAGATGTAATACTGAGCTGTGTACATTTGGCAGCTGCATCTTTTCTTTACTGGTAAATTCTACATCCAAAAGAATCCACGGGTCTATTTTAGTTGGATGACGTAGTGAAAGAAGATTCTTGTCCAACCAGCAAGGCCCAAGAGACCAACCAATCCCGAATCTGGAGTGCGCCCTCTATCTCCAACAAAGGAGCAGCCAACATCGCATTGACGCCATTGTCTTCTCAGCCGCCAACAGATCACCATGTGCCGTTCGCGTGTCCTGCTGATAATAATTTTCGTACTTCCCGGTAGGTTTGAGAAAGAAAATTTATCGATGGCGCGCACTGACGATTTGATTTTCCTCCACGGTGCTCACAATTGTGCGCTTTGTTTACAGGGACCTGCGGCGAGGTTGAATAGTCGCAGAAACCGCCTGAACTGACGGCTGTAGAAGGACAGACTGTGAGGTTGAATTGCACGTATTCCGCAGCATTAGATGCCAGGACTGCATTCTGGTACGTCCAGTATCCCGGGGAAGCACCGAGATATATACTGAAGAAATTAAGGACAGGGTACGAAGATCGATCTCCACATTTCCCAGGCAGATTTGTTATCGCTTTTGACACTGAGAATAGGATCGTGTATTTGAACATAGCGGGGGCACACGTCTCTGATGCTGCCGCGTACCTCTGTGCCGTGGAGCCCACACTGCTTCTGAGCAGCAGCAGACCCGGACAAAAACGCACGGAGAGATCCAGCGCGCGGCCACCAGAGGGCGCTCGCTGGGTTGAAATAGTTAATCAGAGAAATCCGTTTCCCGGCATCCAGTGGAAATGTGAATTCAATCTTGTCTGGACCAATGGGAGCGCCATTTTCCAACTTTCACTACAATCTGAAATGGCATTGGTTAAGTCCTAATCAACTAAGGGTTCAATAAACATTTGAGGTGTTTTGACGAGTTTTACTGCACGGAACTAAGTTTCCGGTTGATCGCGTAGGTGCCTCTCATCACACATACATCAACGCCTGGTTTTACACGAATTTTCTTTCAATGGTGTCGCATTCCTATCAACCGCCATAGATTCCACCCCCCCCCGGACACGATTTGACAGATTATAGTGCACAACTCACCCTGCGAGCCCGCAAGTATTGGCAATATAACAATTTTTTTTAAATCATGCCAATAAAGTTTTTTAATTGAAAATTGAATTGAAGAGAGAGAGAGAGAGAGAGAGAGAGAGAGAGAGAGAGAGAGAGCGAGAGAGAGAGAGATAGAGAGCTATCGAGCTAGACGAGATAGCGCGCGATAGAGAGATATAGCTAGAGAGAGGCTCTCTCTCTCTCTGCTCGCTCTCGCTCTCCGCTCTCTTCTCTCTTCTCTCTCTCTCTCTCTCTCTCTCTCTCTCTCTCTCTCTCGGCTCTCTCTTCTCATCTCTCTCTCTCTCCCTCTCATCTCTCTCTACTCTCTTCTCCTCTCTCTCTCTCCCTCTCTCCCTTCCCTCGTTCTTTTTCCCCATTGCGTGCGTAAGTTTCAGCATGTTAGAAAATTGCATCTGTTGTGATCACCAATCGTTCAAGAGGGTACGCCCCTTCGTCTCCCCACCCAAACCCTTGCCACAGATTTCCTTCTCCTCTCACATGAACTGTACAACGCGAGACATGAACAGCAGTCGAAATATTTTCTGCCGTTACGATGCTGTTTATAACCTACAGGCTATGAGCACCTTCTGGTCTATATTGATGGTAATTTCCGTATTTCCAGGTGAGTCTATGTTGCAATGGTCTTTGATGCACTCCCAACTTGCACACAGTTCTTTGAGTATCTGTTACCATTGTCCGTGAGATAAACGTGGCTTTGATACACGCTCGAACTGCTCACCGTTTCTGTGCTTTGTTCCAGGAGTCTATGGATACGATTCGATGGCCCAGTATCCACCTCAGACGACGGCCGAGGAAGGGCAAACGGCAACACTGAATTGCAATTATTCTGCAACAATGGTTGCTGACACGGTATTTTGGTACATCCAAAGTTCTGCAGAAGCGCCGAAGTATATACTGAAGATATTCGTCACTGGCCTTCAAGACCCTTCAGCTGACTACTCAGACAGATTTCATGCGGTATATGATAAAGAAAAGCGGATGGTCCCTTTGAGCATCTCCGGGGCCCGTGTTTCCGACTGCGCCGTGTATCTCTGTGCCATGAGTCCCACACTGGGGCAAGGAAGCAGCGGGACCGCACAAAAACGATCCCCAGCAGGTTCAGCCAGCGCCCGCCAGATGGCGCACTTACACCGGTGATCGAAAATATCCGAGATGGAAACCATTCGCTATTTTCATCAAACGCATTGTCCACATTTACTGTCACACAGTAGACACAATCACCGCTAATGCTTTCCAGATTTCAAATGCCTTTCTCAGTAACTTATTTGGTTTAACCACACCCCCCCACCCACACACAAAAAATGTGAAGCACTTTTTTCTGGAATTATAGGAAGAATATTTTCCCATTAAACATCGCACGCGCGACAGCCATTCCAACCTGTAGATATTATTTCCGCTATGCTTTCCCTCCAGCCACCAATCCAATATTCAGTTCGCACTGCGAACGCTCATCTGACGGCGCACGTACGCAGGGAAACTGAAGTGATCGGAGATGGAATCTCCACGCGTGTTTCAGCAAATTTGTTTCAACAAACGTGTTACAAGGCCGACAGATGTGTTCCTCCTAAAATTGTCCAGATTTGAAATGACTCATTCTCCGTATCGTCCCAACCTTCCTCCTGCAAATACTGGGGGGGAATAAATTATGATCTGACTCATTTGAAGCGTTTTTCGCTGTGTAACTGTGAGGCGATATATCTCTCATAATTGAAAGAGCCCTCTCTCTGTTTCGTTCTATGCGACTGACAATGCTACAGGTTTATAGACTCCCTTGTTAGTAATACCTGGGGCAGAGGGGTGCACCCTGGTATTATCCAACCGCAGATCCACTGGGTAAAATCAGCGGGAGTCTTCGGTATTTTCAATGATGCGGAATATTGAGTCCTGCGATCTTTGTTCCGCAGTTTTCACGACAAGAATTGATTTCCATTAGAAAATGGGCAACAGTTAGAAACATAGAAACATAGAAACATAGAAACATAGAAACATAGAAAATAGGTGCAGGAGTAGGACATTCGGCCCTTCGAGCCTGCACCGCCATTCAATATGATCATGGCTGATCATCCATCTCAGTATCCTGTACCTGCCTTCTCTCCATACTCCCTGATCCCTTTAGCCACAAGGGCCACATCTACCTCCCTCTTAAATATAGCCAATGAACTGACCTCAACTACCTTCTGTGGCAGAGTGTTCCAGAGATTCACCACTGTCTGTGTGAAAAATGTTTTTCTCATCTCGGTCCTAAAGGATTTCCACTTTATCCTTAAACTGTGACCAACCTCCAGTTTAAATTCAATTTGGAATATTTTGGAGGACCACGAAACCAAGAACCAAGAAACTTGTCCTGGACTTCCCCAACATCGGGAATAATCATCCTGCATCCTGTCCAACCCCTTGAGAATTTTGTAAGTTTCTATAAGATCCCAACTCAATCTTCTAAATTCTAGCGAGTACAAGCCGAGTCTATCCAGTTTTTCTTCATATGAAAGTCCTTCCATCCCAGGAATTAGCCTGGCGAACCGTCTCTGTACTACCGCTATGGCAAGAATGTATTTCCTTAGATTAGGAGACCAAAATTGTAAGCAATATTCCAGGTGTGGTCTCACCAAGACCCTGTACAACTGCAGTAGAACCTCCCTGCTCCTATTCTCAAATCCTTTTGCTCTGAGGTACCCTATTTACCCGATCGACCCAACCCTACACCTACCAATAAACGGGGAAATGTATTATGATGTGACCCTCTTGAAGCGTTTTTAGCTGCATACCCAATGGGCGATATATATCTCATTATTAACAGACCGCTCTGTCTGATTCATTCTATCTGAGCCGCTATGGCTCAGCTATGGATAGGCGTTTAAGCCATCTGTTCTCTCTTCGTTTTTGACAATTTTGACGGACGGACGATGCACCCTGGCATCAGACAACAGCAGATGTACTGAGGGAAATAGACGGCATTCTTCGATGTGTTCAATGAGACGTGATATTGAGTCCTCCGCCCTTTGTTCCGTAGTTTTCACGAGAGGAATGGATTTCCATTAGAAAACGGGCAGCAAGTTGGTACAATTGTAACCTGCCGCCTCTAACCAGTTGGGTTCGATCCTCCCCGAGGGGGCTTTCGGAGTAGACACAACATGCTGGAGTAAATCAGCGGGACAGGCAGCATCTCTGGAGAGAAGGAATGGGCGACGTTTCGGGTCGAGACCCTTCTTCAGACTGATGTCAGGGGAAGGGGCGGGACAAAGATAGAATGTAGTCGGAGACAGTACGACTAGTGGGGCAACTGGGAAGGTGAAGTGGGTGGAGAGAGAAAACAAGAGCTATCTGAAGTTAGAGAAGTCAATGTGCACATACACCGGTAGTCGGAAATGATCAGAGATAGAAAATCGGCGCAATTTTCAGCAAACATGTTTTGAACATTTATAGTTGCAAAATAGACTCAATCATCGCAAATGCTTCTCCAGATTTTAAGTGCCTTTCTCTGTAACGTATTTCACAAGTTAACAAATGCACGTTATAGGCCCATCGAGTCTGCTCCGCCATTCAACCATGACTGATCTTTGCCTCCAAATCCCATTCCATGTCTTCTCCCCGTAACCCTTGACACCCGTTCTAATCAAGTATTTGATTTAACGCCCGCCAAAATGTGAAGCACTGGTTTCCAGATTATTGGAAGAATATAGGAAGAATATTTCCCCATTGAATGTCACACGCGCGACAGCTCTTCTGACCTGCAGAAGACCTTTTCCTGTAATGTATTCCCCCCCCCAGCCTCATGTTTGAACAAACATGAACGATAGATCTGTTCCTTCCAAAGTTGTCCAGATTTGAAATTCCATGTTCTTTGTATCGTCCCAACATTACTCCTGCCGATATTGGAGGAATTATGTACCCTCCGTTTTTAACCACCTTGTTAGCAATACCCGAGGCAAAGCGACGCACCCTAGTATTGGGGAAAATTGACTGGAGTCTGCGATATATTCAAAAGTGGCGAAATATTGAGGCCCATGCCTCTTCTTCTGTAGTTTTCTCGACAGGAATGCATTTTCATTGGAAAATTGGCAGCAGTTAGTACTAAAGGGCCTGTCCCACGAGCATGCGACCTGCATGCGGTGAGCGCGACCAAACCAGAAGCGGGAGCCGCGCGGAGATCGAGTGAGTGACGTACGGCGTCGAGGCGGCTGCGGGCCGGCAGGCCGTTGTCGCGCGGAATTTTTAAACACGGTCAGTTTTTCGGAGCCCCGCGCGATGTCGGGACCAGCTCCGCACAACTCCATACGGCTCCGGCGATCGAATTGGGACCGGCCCCGCGAGGCCGTATGGCTCAAGCGACCACGTTAGGTCGCGCTTGCCGCATGGAGTCGCATGCTCGTGGGACAGGCCCTTAACGGTCCCCACCACCTGAGTTCGATCCTATCCGATGGACAGTGTTAGTGTTCTTCGCTCCACACCCTAAGAGTGCATGGAACATGAAAGAGACAGATACTATGGGGTAGAATGGGTGAGTATGAGAGGGAAACGGATACGCAGAGTAAATGATTCAGATGCCAATGATTGGCGACAAGGAAATGGAGGGGAGATGTACGTTCTGAGATGGTGAGAGTGGGGAGAGTGAGCGGAGGGAAGGAGAGATATTGAGCGTTGGAAAAGGAGAGGGACTCGGAGAGAACGGAGATACAGTGTGCGCGCGCGCGTGTGAGTGTGTGTGTGTGCGTGAGAGAGAGAGAGAGTGTGTGTGTAGCATCAATAAAGGGCTATAGGTCTATTGTGAGTTTATGTACAGGGACATATCTATCCATGCACTGTATACTTGTATTTATACTGATGCATTTTAAATATGTATGTCAAGTTTTATACTTTGGCAATATAACGATGTATTTTATCATGCCAATAACGTTTTTTTTTAATTGAAATTGAATTGAATTGAATTGAATTGAATTGAGAAAGAGAGAGAGAGTGAGAGAGAGAGAGAGAGAGAGAGAGAGATAAATAGATAGATAGATAGAGAGAGAGAGAGAGAGAGAGAGAGGGAGAGAGAGATAGATAGATAGATAGAGAGAGAGAGAGAGATCGACGGAGAGACGCTAAGAGATACGCGCTCGCGATGCAGCGAGAGCGAGCGAGAGCGAGTCGGCATAGGCGAGAGAGAGAGAGAGAGAGAGAGAGAGAGAGAGAGAGAGAGAGAGAGATCTAAGTAAGAAGGCATGTGTCCAAATTGCGTCAGTTGTGAGCACCCAATCGTACAAGAGGAGAACCCCTTTAGTCTCCCCGAAAGAAACACAACTGTCCCGGATTTTCACGTCCTCTCACATATACCTGAGGCATGAACGCGTTCGAACTACTTCCTTCTTCCACACGTGTTTCCAAACCACAAACCATGAAAACCCTCTGGTCCACGCTGATAATAATGTTCGTGTTTCCAGGTGAGTCTATGTCGCAATAGTGCATGAGCGGACCGTGGCTTTCATGTAGTCCCAGACTGCTGATTGTCTATGTGGTTTGTTTTAGGAGCCTGCGGAGAGGATTCGATGACCCAGTACCCACCTCATATGGCGGCTGAGGAAGGACAGACGGTAACACTGAACTGCAGTTATCCTGCATCAATGGTTGCTAACACTGCCTTTTGGTACACCCAACGTTCTGCAGACGCGCCGAGGTATATAATAAAGATATTCACCACAGGCGATGCACTACGGTCACCTGATACATCAGACAGATTTTCTCTGGTTTATCGTAAGAAAGAGCGGATGGTCCCTTTGAGCATCTCCGGTGCCCGTGTTTCCGACTCCGCCGTGTATCTCTGTGCCATGAGTCACACACTGGGGCATGGAAGCAGCGGGACCGCACAAAAACCATCCCCAGTAGGTTCATCGAGAGCCCACCAGATGGCGCACTTACACCAGCGATTGAAAACGACGGGAGATAGAAATCCTTCGCAATATTCAGCAAATGCATGTTCAAGTTCAAGAGAGTTTATTGTCATGTGTCCCTGATAGGACAATGAAATTCTTGCTTTGCTTCAGCACACAGAACATAGTAGGCAATGTCTACCAAACAGATCAATGTGTCCATATACCGTAATATAAATATATACACACATGAATAAATAAACCGATAAAGTGCAAATAACAGATAATTGTTTATTAATAATCAAAGTTTGGTCCGAGCCAGGTTTAATAGCCTAATGGCTGTGGGGAAGTAGCTATTCCTGAACCTGGTTGTTGCAGTCTTCAGGCTCCTGTACCTTCTACCTGGAGGTAGCAGGGAGATGAGTGTGTGGCCAGGATGATGTGGGTCTTTGATGATACTGCCAGCCTTTTTGAGGCAGCGACTGCGATAAATCCCCTCTATCGAAGGAAGGTCAGAGCTGATGATGGACTGGGCAGTGTTGACTGCTTTTTGTAGTATTTTCCTTTCCAGGGCGCTCAAGTTGCCGAACCAAGCCACGATGCATTGTACACGTTTACAATGCATCGTGTCTCCAGACCAACACTCAATCGATCGCGGGAGTGCTAACCAGAGGGCGCACATACCCCATGGAACGAAAGTGATCGGAAATAGAAACTCGACGGAGGTTTCAGCTATTTTGTTTCAACAAACAAGTTGCAAGGGGATATATCTCTTCCTTCCAATAATGTCCACATTCTAGATACCCTACATTGCGTATCGTCCCATCCTTACTCCTGCCAGTACTGGAGGGGGTATATTATGATGTTACTCCCTTGAAGCGTTTTTAGCTGCATAAAGGGCCGGTCCCACCAGCATGCGCCTGCATGCGGCAAGCGCGACCAAACCAGAAGCGGGAGCCGCGCGGAAATCGAGGCGGTGCGTACGGGCCGGCAGGCCGTTGCCGCGCGGAATTTTTGAACACGGCCAGTTTTTCGGAGCCCCGCGCGATGTCGGGACCAGCTCCGCACAATTCCATAGGGCTCCGGCGATCGAAGTGGGACCGGCCCCGCGAGGCCATACGGCTCAAGCGACCACGTTAGGCCGCGCTTTCCGCATGCAGGCGCATGCTCATGGGACAGGCCCTCACCTGTTAGGCGATATATATCTCATGATGAACAGAGCGCTCTCGCGGTTTCTTTCCATCCGCCCGGCAATACACCAGGTTTTTTTTAACGCCATCTTGTTGGCAATACTGGAGGCCACGCGATGCACCCCGGGCATTAACCAACCGCAGATCGGCTGGGGAAAATCAAGGGGAGTCTTCGATATGTTATTTGTGGCGAAATATTGAGTCCTACAATTGTTCCACAATTTTCATTACAAGCATGGATATCCTTTAGAAAATAGGAGGGTCGGGTCGAACTGACCTTAACATAGAAACATAGAAAATAGGTGCAGGAGTAGGCCATTCGGCCCTTCGAGCCTGCACCGCCATTCAATATGATCATGGCTGATCATCCGTATCCTGTACCTGCCTTCTCTCCATACCCCCTGATCCCTTTAGCCACAAGGGCCACATCTAACTCCCTCTTAAATATAGCCAATGAACTGGCCTCAACTACCTTCTGCAGGAGAGAATTCCAGATATTCACCACTCTCTGTGTGAAAAAAGTTTTCCTCATCTCGGTCCTAAAAGATTTCCCCCTTATCCTTAAACTGTGACCCCTTGTTCTGGACTTCCCCAACATCGGGAACAATCTTCCTGCATCTAGCCTGTCCAACCCCTTAAACATTTTGTAAGTTTCTATAAGATCCCCCCTCAATCTTCTAAATTCTAGCGAGTACAAGCCGAGTCTATCCAGTCTTTCTTCATATGAAAGTCCTGACATCCCAGGAATCAGTCCGGTGAACCTTCTCTGTGGCAATGGCAAGAATGTCTTTCCTCAGATTAGGAGACCAAAAGTGTACGCAATACTCCAGGTGTGATCTCACCAAGACCCTGTACAACTGCAGTAGAACCTCCCTGCTCCTATACTCAAATCCTTTTGCTATGAATGCTAACATACCATTCGCCTTCTTCACTGCCTGCTGCACCTGTATGCCTACTTTTAATGACTGGTGTACCATGACACCCAGGTCTCGTTGCATCTCCCCCTTTCCTAATCGGCCACTATTCAGATAATAATCTACTTTCCTGTTTTTGCCACCAAAGTGGATAACCTCACATTTATCCACATTATACTGCTCGAGGTCGAACCCTGACAGGGACCACCACTCCACAATGTTAGGCCGCAACGCGGACGGAGATACGACAGGATAATATTAGATTAGATTAGATATAATTTATTGCCACACAGCCAGGCTGGTGGAAATTTGGGTTGTCAGCAGCGATGCGTCGAGGTCAGATTAAAACAAGTTTCCCCAACGCCCCGCCCCCCACACACACATAAAAGAAAGCCAAAGAACACTAAAACATACGTTTAACACATATTAACAACAACGAAGAATGAAAAGGACGAGACAGACTGTTGGCGAAGCAGCCACTGCGGCGAACTAGCAAAGGGCAGTAGAAAGAGAATTGGAGGCGACCAGAGGGAGGGAACGAGAGAGAAATACGCATCTAATCAGGGCAGGTGAAGGAAGAAGGCATGTGGTGAATTAGCAGCTGTTGTGAGCACCCAATCGTGCACGAGGGTTACGCCCCGTGGTCTCCCCCCCCCCCCCCACCCGCAAAAAAAAACCTGCCCCTGAATTCCGTGTGCTCTCACATATCCAACGCGAGACACGAACGCGGTCAAATAATTTCCTTCTTCCGCAGGTGTTTCCAAACAACAGGCCATGACCACTCTATGGTCCATACTGATAATAATACTTGTCCTATTTGCAGGTGGGTTTGTGTTGCAATGGTCCCGAAGCGGAACATGTCTTTGATACACTCCCAGGCCGCTCACAGTTTATTTGCTCTCTTTTAGGGGCCCGTGGAGAAGATTCAATGTCCCAGTATCCAGCTCAGATGACGACTGAGGAAGGACAGACGGTGAAGATGAACTGCAGTTATCCCACAACAATGACTGCTTATCCCGTCATTTGGTACCTCCAAGATCCTGCAGAAGCGCCGAGATATATCCTGAAGGTATACACCAATGGAAAGGCAGACCGGCCACCTGGCGTCTCAGACAGGTTTTCTGCCGTTTATCGGAAAGAAGAGCGGATGGTGCATTTGAGCATCTCCGGGGTCCGTGTTTCCGACTCCGCCGTTTACCTCTGTTCCATGAGCCCCACACTGCGGCAGCGAAGCAGCGGGACCGCACAAAAACCCAACCCTGGTAGTTCCAGCAAGCGCTCCCCAGGTGGCGCACTTATACCGGTAAACGGAAGCGATCCGAGCTAGAAATTCTGCATAATCTTCTGCAAAATCATTGTAAATATTTCCTGTTGATAAATAAACACAATGATCCCAAATTCTTTCCAGATTTTAAATGGTTTTCTGAGTAACTCATTCGCCAACTACCCCCAACAAAAATGTAAAACACTGTTTTCTGGAATGATGTGAAGATTATTTCCTCTTCGACGCGTTTATCAATATAACCGTCTTAAGGGCCTGTCCCACCAGCATGCGACTCCATGCGACAAGCGCGACCTAACCAGAAGCGGGAGCCGCGCGGAGGTCGAATGAGTGACGTACGGCGTCGAGGCGGCTGCGGGTCGGCAGGCCGTTGCCGCGCGGAATTTTTAAACACGGCCAGCCACGGTCAGCAATTCGGAGCCCCGAGCGATGTCGGGACCAGCTCCGCACAACTCCTTACGGCTCCGGTGATCGAAATGGGACCGGCACCGCGAGGCCGTACGGCTCAAGCGACCACGTTAGGTCGCGCTTGCCGCATGCAGTCGCTTAGGTCGCGCTTTCCGCATGGAGTCGAATGCTCGTCGAACAGGCCCTGAACGTTATGTATCCACGAGCGCCATGAGCCTTCAGAAGAAAGTTTTCTCATTCATACCATGTTCCAGCTTGCAGACCCATATTCAATTCACAATACGACATTTGTCTGCAGCAATCCATGCCATCGGTGCTACATAGGGGCAGCACGGTAACGGGGCGGTAGAGCTACAGCCGTTATAGCGCCAGAGATACAGGTTCGATCCTGACAACGGGCGCCTGTCTCTACGGAATTTGCACGTTCTACCCGTGACCTGCGTGGGGTTTCTCCGAGATCCTCGGTTTCCTCCCACACTCCAAAGTCGAACAGGTTTGCAGGTTAAATGGCTTGATATAAATGTATCATTTTCCATAGTGTGTGTAGGGTAGTTGATGTGCGGGGATCGCTGGTTGGTGCGGACTCCGTGCGCCGCAAGGGCCTGTCTCCGCGCTGTATCTTTAAACCAAACTAAACTAAACCGCAGTTAAGTAAAGTGAACGGAACTAAACTAAACTACCGAGTCAGAATGACGGAACAGGATGTTGGACATACATACGTCCTCTGTGAGAATTTAGTTCACGAAATGTGGACTGAGATGAAAACACAAAGGCCCCACTAAGGTCCCATTAGTGTCATAGATTTCACTAAAGGGAGTTACCAATGTTACGAGCTGGACGAGTATAGGGACTGAGAAATACAGGGAGGTGATATGTCCTTTTAGAATGATCGAATCTCAGGCGAATGAGATACATTATTGAACTTCTTTAATCAAAGAGGGAAGGAGAGAGAGAGAGAGAGAGAGAGGGAAGGAGAGAGAGAGAGAGAGAGAGAGAGAGGGAGAGAGAGAGGGAGAGAGAGATTGAGAGAGAGAGAGGGAGAGAGAGAAAGAGAGAGAGAGAGAGAGAGAGAGAGAGAGAGAGAGAGAGAGAGAGAGAGAGAGAGAGAGAGAGGGAGGTCCCACCAGCGCAAGGAAGGGTAAGGTATGTACGTCAGTTATGAGCCAGCCAACCAGGCTCCGGGGTCACACGTGAAAGATACACCTGTCCCAGATCTCTGCTTCCTCGGGCATTGCGCCCCGAATCACTAACATGATGCCTTCATTCGATTCGCCCCCCGCTGTTACCCGATCCGCCACCCTGGCCTCTCTATGGTGCGCATTGATTATAATAGCCGCGTTACCCGGTGAGTCTCTGCCGATTTCGCTCCTTGATGTGCGGGCCTTGCTTTCAGCAAACTGACCTTCGATGCTTTGTTGCAGGAGCCCGTGGCGAGGATTCAATGACCCAATATCCACCTGAGCTGACGGCTGAGGCAGGACAGACGGTGACACTGAACTGCAGTTACCCCAAAGCATTCGGCGCAGGCACCGTCTTCTGGTACATCCAGTATCCCGGAGAGACGCCGAGATATCTGCTGAAAATTTTCAGCGTTGGGTCTGGAGATTTCCCTGCCAGGTTTACAGGTGCTTATCGAAAGGATTCTCGGGCGGTTCCTTTGAGTATCTCCAGCGTCCTTGTCTCGGACTCGGCAGCGTATCTCTGCGCCATGAGCCCCACACTGCGGTACAGAGCCAGCGTGGCCCTACAAAAACCAACACAGACAGCTGCCCCTACCGCTCAGCAGAGGGCGCACCCGCCTCTGAAAAACCAATACAGACAGTTACCCCTACCGCTCACCAGAGGGCGCACCCGCCACAGAAATAACAATACAGACAGTTGCCCCTACCGCTCACCAGAGGGCGCACCCGCCCCTGAAATAACAAATGATAGAAACTCGTAAGAACTTTCTGGGTCAATGCAAATCTGTATTGCATCGATCTTGCCAGCGTTATCCTCATTTGAAACGTGTTCCTTAAAATGCCCTGTCCCACTGAGGAAACCTGAACGGAAACCTCTGGAGACTTTGCGCACCACCCAAGGTTTCCGTGCGGTTCCCGGAGGTTGCAGGTGGTTGCCGGAGGTTGCAGGTAGTGGAAGCAGGTAGGGAGACTGACAAAAAAACCCCGGGAGGTTTTGGGCAGTGGCTTTTAAATAAAAAAAGGACAAATGGAAAGCGTGGATTTTAAATAAAGCAGGCAAATTGAATTAGTTCTAATTGAATATGGCATAGATAGACTGAGGGGCAAGGGGAGAGGGAGATGATGAGAGCGAGGAACAAATGGCTTCCGATAATTATAACTTGGCCCTACTGTGTAGAGTGCTCCGCTTTCCGGAGCTCCCGCAACGCAACTTCTCCAGCCCGTGTCGCGGGGTTGGAACGACCCGGAGCGGGGCCGTACATCGCCCGGCGCGGCCTTAAATGGCCGTGGGACTTACCATCGCCCGCCTGAGGCTTCGGCATCGGGAGAGAAATGGTGCAGGGGAGAGAAAGGACTTTGGAATTGTCTTTGTTTGTATGGCTGTGGAAACGGAGTTTCGTTTGAGCCTCACTGAGGTTCAAATGACGTGGAATAAATATTGTATTGTATTGTAATGTACGGGGTGATCGTTGGACGGCACGGACCTGATGGGCCGAAGGGCCTGTTTCCACGCCCCATCACTAAAGTAAACAAAGTAGGAATTCAGTCAGGTGGAGAGAGAGAGAGAGAGAGAGAGTGCGAGAGATTCGGCGCAGGGAATCCACTATGATAGACTCAAACGCAGTCCGTTGTGTGAGACCAGCCAATCAGACACCAGGGAAACGCCCCGTGGTCTCCCCCAATGAACCCGCCCCCTATGTTGTCCGTCTCCTCACACAAATCCGATCTGTGGCACCAACAGGGCGGAATCATTCGCTTTTTTACACATCTGTTTCCAAAGAACATCGACCATGTTGTGTATGTGGTCATTCCTGATAATATTTCCCGTGCTCCCAGGTGAGTCTCCGTTTAAAGAGCTACCGATTGGACAATCGTTTTTGATTGTATCTGATCAATACAGACTGATGTAAAGTGTATTTTATGCTTTGTTGTAGAAGCTGGTGGCGAGGATTCAGTGACCCAGGTACCGCCCGAGGTGATGGGCGAGGAAGGACAGACCGTCACACTGAGCTGCAGTTTCCCTGCTGCCTACAATAACTACGATGCCATCTGGTACGTCCAGTATCCTGGAGGCGCGCCCAGATATATATTGAAGAAATTCAGCAACGGCAATGGAGGCCGGTCACCCGGTTTCACAGACCGCTTTTCAGCTGTTTATCACAAAGCAAATAGGACGGTTCCTTTGAACATCTCCGGTGTCCTGGTCTCCGACTCCGCTGTGTATCTTTGCGCCATGACGCCCACATCGGTGCGGAGAAGCGGCAGCTTCGAACAAAAACTCCGCTCAGCAATTTCGGCAAGCGGTCACCAGATGGCGCACTCACCCGTGTGTACAGAAGATAACGAGAGGAAGATTTGATTTGTCTTATCTTATTTACGTTATTTTCTTTATCATGTATCTGTACTCTGTGGATGGTTCCATTGTAATCACGCATTGTCTTTCCACTGACTGGTTAACACGGAACGAAAGTATTTAACTGTGCCGCGGTACACGTGACAAGTAACTAACTAACTAACTAACTAACTAACTAACTAACTAACTAACTAACTAACTAACTAACTAACTAACTAACTAACTAACTAACTAACTAACTAACTAACTAACTAACTAACTAACTAACGCATAGATTTGGGCTCCCCTCTGTTCAATGTTATAAAGACCAGTCAATTTTTGTTCCAATTTCAAAACCCCGAATGGAAGCACTTGCGCGATACATCTTTGACAATAAATCCGCATAGAATCGAGCAGCGAATAATATAAATAATGACCATGTTTCACATCTCCGGCCTGTGATGAAATATAGGGTGGGTGGGCGGATAGAGGTTGGGGAAGGGTATGCAAAGACAAATACATAAACACTAATGAACATATGGGATGAGAATGTGGAGAGACATTCAGAAAATGGCAGGGAACCGCATAGAAGAAATAGACTTCGAGAGTGAGAGATGTTTGCACGAAGAGAGAGCGAGAGAGAAACCGAGGGAGAGAAAGAGAGGGAGAGAGAGAGAGAGAGAGTGAGAGAAAGAGAGAGAGAAGGGAGAGATAGAGAGAGAAAGAAAGAGAGAGAGAGAGAGAGAGAGAGAGAGAGAGAGAGAGAGAGATGAGAGAGAGAAGAGAGAGAGAGAGTAGAGAGAGAGAGAGGATGAGAGTAGAGAGAGAGAGGAGAATAGAGAGAGAGGAGAGAAAGAGAGGAAGAGATAGTAGAGATGAGAGAGAGAGAGAGAGAGAGAGGGAGAGCGACAGAGAACGACAGATAAACGGAGTGCGGGGTAGAAACAGAGACAGAAACAGAGAAAGCAGAGAGGGAAGGAGAGAGGCGGGCCGAGGAAGGGACATACAGGGAGACACAGGGCCGGGGGAGCGAGTGACAGAGACAAAAAGAAAGGGGTAATTGAGGGAAAGAGGGAGACTGATCGCGAGGGAGAAAGAGAGAACGAGTGAGAGATATTGGAAGAGTGGGACTTGACAGGTAGATAGAGGTCGAAGTTTGGAGCGATCGCTGGATGGCGAGGACCCGATGGGCTGAAGGGCCTGTTTCCACGCTCTAGTTCCAGACTAAAGTAAAATAAAATGTCGCCGCTCAATGCCGTTGCCGAGAACAGGACCTCATGAACTGCGTGACAAGCTGAGGAACGAATGGGTTCGCATGATTTAGAGCAATGTGAGGCACGGAGCACCAATTTTATTTGCTCGGTAAGAAGATTCGTCAAAGAATCATTAAATGGCAGCTGGCAGAAAGGAGCAGCTGGGCGTCGAGGCAGTCAGAGCGAAAGAGAGAGAGAGTGAGAAACCAGTGAACGCAAATAAATACCGAAGATTGTGCATCAATTGCGCGAGGCGACCCAATCATCTATCGGGGGAAACGCCCCTCAGTTTCCACGAAAGAAAAAACACAGCAGCCGATCTCTGTTTCCTCATAGTTAACCGGCCCGAAGCACGAACACCATCCACATGTTCCCCCATTCATTGACAGTTCCCAAACCAAGGACCATGTTGTGTATCTCGCCGTTGGTGCTAATAATACTTGCGTTTCCAGGTGAGTTTCCGTTTAAATGTCGCTTCTGGGGTTTGAGACTTTGGTGAAATTCCAGAACGCTGAGCGTGTTCTCTTGTTGTTTCCAGGGGGTAACGGCGATGATTCCATGTCCCAGTATCCACCCAAGCTGACGGTTGAAGAGGGACAAATGGTAACAATGACATGCATTTACCCGGCATCTTACAACCACAACACTGCTTTCTGGTACATCCAGTATCCTGGAAACGCGCCCAGATATGTACTGAAGAAATTTAACAGCGAGCGCGGAGACCGGTCGCCGGATTTTACAGAAAGATTTTCCGCTGATTATAAGAAAGCGAATAGGACGGTTCCTTTGACCATCTCCGGTGTCGTGGTCTCCGACTCCGCGGTGTACCTCTGTGCCATGGAGCCCACGTTGCTACAGAGACGCGACAGGACTGAACAAAAACTCAACCCCACCAGTTGCACGGAGCGGTCAGCAGATGGCGCCCTCACTCATGTGACCAGAAGGTGGCCAGGGGAAGGTGGCCAGGGGTTTATCTAAACCTCCTATCAAATGAGTTATACAAGTCTGCTGCGGGTAGTTTTCACTAATTATCCTGTAATTCTCTGTCTGTAATAACCTCACTCAAATACTGACAATATATAAATATATTTTTATTAGAAGCAGTGAACATTAGTATAAACCGCGGCACAGAAACATAGAAACATAGAAAATAGGTGCAGGAGTAGGCCATTCGGCCCTTCGAGCCTGCATCGCCATTCAATATGATCATGGCTGATCATCCAAACTCAGTATCCTGTACCTGCCTTCTCTCCAAACCCCCTGATCCCTTTAGCCACAAGGGCCACATCTAACTCCCTCTTAAATATAGCCAACGAACTGGCCTCAACTACCTTCTGTGGCAGAGAATTCCAGCGATTCACCACTCTCTGTGTGAAAAATGTTTTCCTCATCTCGGTCTAAAATATTTCCTCCTTATCCTTAAACTGTGATCCCTTGTTCCGGACTTCCCCAACATCGGGAACAATCTTCCTGCATCTAGCCTGTCAAACCCATTAGAATTTTGTAAGTTTCTATAAGATCCCCCCTCAATTTTCTAAATTCTAGCGAGTACAAGCCGAGTCTATCCAGTCTTTCTTCATATGAAAGTACTGACATCCCAGGAATCAGTCTGGTGATATGACAGAAAACATTCCCTGTACAACTTCTATTTTAAATTTGACAAGAAAGAGGTAGAACGAGAGAGAAAGAGCGAGTGAAGGAAGTAGTGACGTGTAAACCCCTAGACTAGCATATGTGCAGCCCAGGGGTGAACAAATGATAGCATGTAGAAAAATAAAGACAAAAACCCATTAAATTATTATTTTAAAAAAAAAGAAAAAAAGAGAAAAGAAATAAAACAAGAGGAAAATAAGGGGCCCTAATGTGGGGATATACCTGCTTCATTTCTCTCCACACCCATCACCCAGTTCGTGAATTGGGTTAATTTCCAGAGTTGTGTTGCACCGTACTATACTTGTAATGAATCAATAATAGGAGACCATGTCTTTAAAAATTGCTTTGATTTTCCTGCTAAGACGAGTCTCATATCTTCAAGATGTATCGTCTCAGACATGCTTGAGATCCACATTTTAAGCGTTGGGGTGGATGCATTTTTCCAAAATTTGAGTATACGTTTTTTCTTGCCATTATCAGGCCGTAGTTAAGGAAACGTCTTTGAAATATTGATAGCTCAGAGCAGGCACCTGTTGTTCCAAAAATAATCAATTCTGTATGGGAAATGCTGACAATATTTGACTAGCCTTTAATGCAATTAGCGGCAGGATTGTCCGTACGGCAGGTACACAAAAAAAGCTGGAGAAACTCAGCAGGTGCAGCAGCATCTATGGAGCGAAGGAAATAGGCAACGTTTCGGGCCGAAACCCTTCATACCCAGACTTTGTCCGTACGGCAATCTTGCTTATTTCCTCAGGTGCAAAACCTCTGCTCGTCAGAACCTTGACACCGTACACGCAACCCGCTATTCGTTCGAAAACGTACCAGCAGATTGCCTCTAAACCATGCTGCCGAGACCACGACATCAAGGAGGTGCGCACCAACTGGTGGCGAATTAATTCGCAATTTCGAGCGAAGCGAGGTAGGGAAATCTCATTTCCTTTCCTCCCCAGGTCACTCTATCAGAAGGCTTCCGTCAAAGAATCAGCAAATGATAGGAGACGAAAAAGCAAACTCAATGCTAGCATTTATTTCAAGAGGGCTTGTGTACAAAAATAGAGATATAATGGGCGAGGCTCCCAGGCGCTGATAAGGCCGCATTTGCAAAATATTGTGAGCAATTTTGGGCACACTATCTGAGGAAGGGTGTGCTGGATCTGGAGATTGTCCAGAGGAGGGTTACATCAATGATCGCAGGGATCAGTAGGTTAACCTATGATGAGCGCTTGTCGGCACTGGGCCTGTACACGCTGGAGTTTAGAAGAATGAGGGGGGGGGGGGGGGGGGGGAGGGTTAAAATATAAGGACGGGAATATGGCGACGGGAAGATTTCTATTGGAGCCGCCTGCAAACCGGCTCCATTCTTTTTCATCAGAAAATGTGCACAAATGAGGCCAACATTATCCAAATTGTGAACTGTTCCTTCTTCAATAACACCTACAATCATTTTAAACACGGGTTATTTAATTATCCAGAGGATTATCCATCTGGTGGTTATTTAGCTTTATATTTTAACGACCCCCCCCCTCATTCTTCTAAACTCCAGCGTGTACAGGCCCAGTGCCGACAAACGCGCATTGGGTTGCATATTTCCTCATATGCCATAACTCTGTCAAATAGTAGACGCCCCCCACCCACACACACACACAATGCCTTTAATTTGTAGAGCGTTTCCCTTGATGGCTTAAGGCAGACAACACCGTACATATAGCCTCCTTAAGGCCCACATCTATCTACCCATCCATCTATCTATCTATCTATCTATCTATCTATCTATCTATCTATCTATCTATCTATCTATCTATCTATCTATCTATCTATCTATCTATCTATCTATCTATCTATCTATCTCTCTATCTATCTATCTCTCTATCTCTCTATCTATCTATCTATCTATCTATCTATCTATCTATCTATCTATCTATCTATCTATCTATCTATCTATCTATCTATCTATCTATCTATCTGTGTGTGTGTGTGCGTGTGTGTTTGTGTGTGTATTTGTGTGTGTGTGTGAGAGAGAGAGAGAGAGAGAGAGAGTGAGAGAGCGAGCGAGAGAGAGAGAGAGAGAGAGAGAGGGAGGGAGCGAGGGAGAGAGAGAAAGAGAGCGAGAGAGAGAGAGAGAGAGTGAGAGAGAGAGAGAGAGAGAGAGAGACAGAGAGAGAGAGAGAGAGAGAGAGAGAGAGAGGGGGAGGGGGGGGGGAGGGAGAGAGAGAGAAACGGGTACGATCCTGACCACGGGTGCAGTGTGCGTGGAGTTTTTACGTTCTCCCAGTGACGCTGTGCGGTTTCTCCGGGTTCCTTCCACCCTCCAAAGACCTGCAGGTTTGTAGGTTAATTGTCTTCCGTAAAATTGTAAAATTATCCCTGCTGTGTCGGATACTGTTAGTGCGGGGCTTGATCGCCGATCGGCGCCAATTCGGTGGGTCGAAGGACCAGTCTCCGCCCAGATTCCGCCCTCAATCTCCGCCCAGATTCCGCCCTCAATCTCCGAAAGTGCAAAGATCAGCCAATCATATGCCAGGGAAACGCCCCTTAGTTTCTACGAATGCAAAGTCGTCTGGTCTCTGTTTATTGATCCATATCTCTGCCGAAGAAGGAACGTCGTGGAGTTATTCCTCTGCTCACTGACTTTATCCAAACCAAAGGCCATGTTCCGCATCTGGTCATTCTTGATAATAACACTCGCGAGCCCAGGTGAGTCCACCTTTAATTGGCGTTTGTATTGGCCGTGTCTTTCATTGAGTTCCACAGCGCTGAGCGAAGGTGTGTTTTGTTGCAGGAGTTCGAGGCGATAATTCATTATCTCAGTATCCGCCCGAGCTGACGGTTCAACAAGGGCAAACCGTAACACTGACCTGCACCTACCCATTAGTTTACGATGGCAACGTTGCCTTCTGGTACATCAGGTATCCTGGAGACGCGCCCTGATATCTACTGAAGAAATTCCTCAGCGGGGGCGGAGATCGGTCACCGGAATTTACGGACAGATTTTCGGCTGTCTATCAGAAAGCAAACAAGACGGTGCCTTTGACCATCACCGCTGTCCTCGTCTCCGACTCTGCCGCGTATCTCTGCGCTATGACGCCCACACTGACGCAGATATGCGGCTGATCCACTCAAAAACCCAGCCCCAACAGTTGCAAGGAATAGTCACCAGGTGGCGCACTCACGCGTGCAATGAGAAGGTGGTCACCGGAAGATGTTTATCGAGATCTCCTATCAGATGAGCTATAAACCTCTGCTACAAGGAGGTTTCACTAATGCCCCTGTCCCACTTAGGAAACCTGAACGGAAACCTCTGGAGACTTTGTGCCCCACCCAAGGTTTCCGTGCGGTTCCCGGAGGTTGCAGATAGTGGAAGTAGGTAGGGAGACGGACAAAAACCTCCGGGAACCTCCAGAGGTTTCCGTTTAGGTTTCCTAAGTGGGACAGGGGTATTATTCTCTTCACGTTCTTCGCAACTTGAATTGCCCCTTGCTCAGTAAACCCCCCACTCAATGCGGGAAAACACATGGCCACCGATTAATGCAATTAGCACCAGGGTTTCTGTATGTCATATCTGCTTATTCATAGCAAATGGATTTAAGTATAGGAGCAGGGAGGTTCTACTGCAGTTGTACAGTGTCTTGGTGAGACCACACCTGGAGTATTGCGTACAGTTTTGGTCTCCTAATCTGAGGAAAGGCATTCTTGCCGTAGAGGGAGTACAGAGAAGATTCACCAGACTGATTCCTGGGATGTCAGGACTTTCATATGAAGAAAGACTGGATAGATTCTGTTTGTACTCGCTAGAATTTAGAAGATTGAGGGGGGATCTTATAGAAACTTACAACGTTCTTAAGGGGTTGGACAGGCTAGATGCAGGAAGATTGTTCAATATGTTGGGGTAGTCCAGAACAAGGGGTCACAGTTTAAGGATAAGGGGGAAATCTTTTAATCACAGAAGCCAGTGCATTTCGTTGTCTTTAACTGCATTTCGTTGTCTCTGTAATGTACACTGCACAATAACAACAAAGTTTGAATCTGAATCTGAGTGAAGGCACAGGAATACAGAACGATGTGCATCAGTTGTGACAGACGAGCCATTCATGCACCGGGGGAAACGCCCCTTAGTTTCCACGAAAGAAAGAAATAGCAGCAGATCTCTGATTCCTCACAGATAACCGACTTGCGGCACGAACGCCATCGAATTATTCCTCTATTCACTGATTGTTCCCAAACCCAAGACCATGTTGCCTATTTCTCCATTTGTGATGATGATACTCGCTTGTTCCAGTGAGTCTCCATTTAAATGAGTCTTCTGGGGTTTGTGACGTTGATGAAATTCCAGGAGGCTGGAACATAAACGCTTTATGTTTTGTTTGCAGGGGCCAGTGGCGATGATCCAATATCCCAGTATCCGCCTGAGCTGACGGTTGAAGAAGGACAAACAATGGTAACAATGGAATGCAGTTACCCCGCAGCCTA
Organism: Amblyraja radiata; assembly: GCF_010909765.2. Classification (NCBI taxonomy): domain Eukaryota; kingdom Metazoa; phylum Chordata; class Chondrichthyes; order Rajiformes; family Rajidae; genus Amblyraja; species Amblyraja radiata. The sequence continues at coordinate 58,142,322 of NC_045970.1, read as the reverse complement.
CATTGACCGCACTGCCTTCTGGTACATCCAGTATCCCGGGCAAATGCCAAGATATATATTGAAGAGATTCAGCACCGCGGGCGGAGAACGATCACCGGATTTTCCAGAGAGATTTTCGGCTGTTCATCACAAAGCAAACAAGACGGTTCCTTTCACCATCTCCAGTGTCCTCGTCTCCGACTCTGCGGCGTATCTCTGCGCCATGGAGCCCACATTGCTGCACAGATGCGGCAGGTCCGCACAAAAACCCAGCCCCGACAGTTGCAGCGTGCGGTCACTAGGTGGCGTCCTCATCCGTGTGATGAGAAGGTGGCCAGGTGGACATGTTCATGCAGATGTATGACATGAGTTATAAACCTCTGCTGCATGTAGTTGTCCCTAATGGTCCTCAAGTTATCTGCAACTTGAATTGCTCGTCCCTCGTATCCTCCTCGCGCAAGGTCCGACAATCTTCGACAACCGCTTAATGCAGTTAACAGCACTATTGTCCATGCAGGGTGCCTGCTTAATTCTTCGGGGACATTAGGTTTCCTGGTCAGACATCTCCCTTATACTTTGCACTGTATTCGCAACCCACTCTTCGAATGTGAACATGCGGGTGATTGCAGTGATGTCGCCTCTACATTTTGTGCTAAGAAAAGGATATCATGGAACTGTGTACCAACCGTAGGGCGAATAAATTCGCAATTTTGAGCGAAGCGATCTACGGAGCTCCCATTACCTTACATCCAGAGGTGACTCTAGAAGAAGGCTTCCGTCAAAGAATCAGCAATTGGTCCGAGAAACCAGGGAGCAGCTGGAAGTGGAGGCACGGAGAGCGACAGCAAGAAGTGAGCGCAGGGAAATGCAAACGGATGTGCATCGGTTGTGAGAGACGGGCCAATCACCAACCGGGAAAAAAAAACGCCCCTTAGTTACCACGAAAGAAAAAACGTACATACAATGGAGCAGCTGGAAGTCGAGGCAAAGAAAGCGAGAGAGCGTCAGAAACCGGTGAGCGCAGGCAGATGCAGACGGATGTGCATTAGTGGTGAGACGAGATAACAGTAACTACTTTCTTTAGTTTAGGGGTTTTTTCCCTTTTTCTTTTTTTTTGTCTTTTTATCTTTGTTTAAATTTTTAACATTTATAAGTTTCCTTTTAAAGATTTAACTTTATTTACATAGAGACCGGGAGGTCTATATTCATCGTGTATTTTGACACTGGTCTCATATTAGGTTATACCTGTTATTAATGTAATCCCTATTTATCAATACCATTGTTATGTTTATCATTATTCGTTTTGCTCTGTTTTTTATGTTTTATTTTTCCTTTTTTTGGAGAAAAAAACCCAATAAAAATATTTTAAAAGATAAGAGATAACAATAACAGCTGATCTCTGTTTCCTCACAGATAACCGGTCGGAGACACGAACAGCGTCGAATTCTTCCTCTGTTCACTGACTGTTCCCAAACCAAGGACCATGTTGTGTATCTCGTCATTGGTGCTAATAACACTCGGTTTTCCCGGTGAGTCTCTATTTAAGTGGCCCTACAGTGGACGGAGCCACTAATTCAATGCCTGAGCGCTGAGCGTTTTGTGTTTTGTTTGCAGGAGCCCGTGGCGATGATTCGATTTCCCAGAGTCCGCCTGAGCTGACGGTTGAAGAAGGACAAACGGTAACAATGAAATGTAGTTACCCAGCAGCTTACGACACTCGCCCTGCCTTCTGGTACATCCAGTATCCTGGAGACGCGCCCAGATATATACTGAAGAAATTCAGCAGCGAGAGCGGAGATCGGTCCCCGGATTTTACAGACAAATTTTCGGCTGATTATCATAAAACAAATAGGACGGCCCCTTTGACCGTCTCCCGAGTCCTCGTCTCCGACTCTGCCGTCTACCTCTGCGCCATGTCGCCCACATTGTTGCAGAGATACCGCAGGCCCGAACAAAAACCTAGCCCCAGCAGATGCAGCGAGCGGTCAGCAGGTGGCGCCCTCTCCCGTGTTATCAGGGGAAGATGTTTACCGAGATACCTCAGCAAATGGACTACAAAACTGTTCTGCTGGTAGTTTTCCTTAATTCCCTTGATGTTCTCCTACACGTGAATTTCCCCCTTCCACAGTAACATCCCCACGCAAATGCTGACAATCTCTGGCCACCGTTACCCAATGATCTGCACGATTTCCGCACGGAGTAACTGTTTATTTCTTCACGTGGATTATTTATCCTAGTTAGACTCCCCGCTAATACCTTCCGCTGCCCCCGCAATCTTCTGTTCGTTTGAAAACGTGGCAGTAGATCACCTCAATGTCGCCTCTAAATCCTGTTGACCAGAACAGGACATCAAGGCACTGCGTACCAACTGGGGGACGAATGCAGTCGCAATTCAAGGGCGATGCGAGGCACGGAGCTCGCATTTCCTTTCCTCCGCCGGCCATTCCACAAGAAGGCTTCCATCAAAGAATCAGCCAATGGTGGGAGATTCCTCGGAGCAGCTGGGCGCCGAGCCAATCAGAGCGGGAGAAACTAGTGAGCGGAAGTGAATGCAGAACGATGTGCATTAATTGTGATAGACCAGCCAATCGTACACCAGGTAAACGCCCTATAGTTGCCGCGAAATAAATAAACACACAGCATCTGATCTCTGTTCCTCTCAGATAACCGATTCGAGGCACGAACATCGTCGAGTTATTAATTTAGTTTATTTTAGAGATACAGCGCGGAAACAGGCCCTTCGGCGCACCGAGACCGCGCCGTCCAGCGATCACCCCGTACACTAACACTATCCTACAAACTAGGGTGGATTTATAATTTTCAGCAGCCGATTAACCAACAAACTTGCAGGTCTATCGATTGAGGGAGAACGTACAAACGTCACACAGACAGCACCCGTAGTCAGGATCGAGCGCGGGTTTCTGGCGCTGGAGGCAGCAACTCTACCGCTGCGCCACTGTGCCACCCTATCAGCCGACTGTTGCCAAACCAAAGACCATGTATCGTATCTCGTCATTGATGATAATAATATTCGCGTTTTCCAGTGAGTTTCTTTTGAAATTGTGGTCCAGGGGTTTGTGACTTTGATTATAGTCCAGGGGGCTGAACGTTTTGTGTTTTGGTTGCAGGAGCCCGTGGCGAAGATTCAATGTCCCAGTATCCGCCTGAGCTGACGGTTGAAGAAGGACAAAGCGTAACACTGAAATGCACCTACCCTGCAGCTTACGGCGGTGACACTGCCTTCTGGTACATCCAGTATCCTGCAGACGCGCCCAAATATATACTGAAGAAATTTAACAGCGAGAGCGGAGCTCGGTCACCGGATTTTAACATTGGAATGCAGTTACCCCGCAGCCTACAATGACCGCACTGCCTTCTGGTACATCCAGTATCCCGGGCAAATGCCAAGATATATATTGAAGAGATTCAACACCGCGGGCGGAGAACGATCACCGGACTTTCCAGAGAGATTTTCGGCTGTTCATCACAAAGCAAACAAGACGGTTCCTTTCACCATCTCCAGTGTCCTCGTCTCCGACTCTGCGGCGTATCTCTGCGCCATGGAGCCCACATTGCTGCACAGATGCGGCAGGTCCGCGCAAAAACCCAGCCCCGACAGTTGCAGCGTGCGGTCACTAGGTGGCGTCCTCATCCGTGTGATGAGAAGGTGGCCAGGGGGACATGTTCATGCAGATGTATGACATGAGTTATAAACCTCTGCTGCATGTAGTTGTCCCTAATGGTCCTCAAGTTCTCTGCAACTTGAATTGCTCGTCCCTCGTATCCTCCTCGCGCAAGGTCCGACAAACTTCGACAACCGCTTAATGCAGTTAACAGCACTATTGTCCATGCAGGGTGCCTGCTTAATTCTTCGGGGACATTAGGTTTCCTGGTCAGACATCTCCCTTATACTTTGCACTGTATTCGCAACCCACTCTTCGAATGTGAACATGCGGGTGATTGCAGTGATGTCGCCTCTAAATTATGTGCTAAGAAAAGGATATCATGGAACTGTGTACCAACCGTAGGGCGAATAAATTCGCAATTTTGAGCGAAGCGATCTACGGAGCTCACATTACCATACATCCAGAGGTGATTCTAGAAGAAGGCTTCCGTCAAAGAATCAGCAATTGGTCCGAGAAACCAGGGAGCAGCTGGCAGTCGAGGCACGGAGAGCGACAGCAAGAAGTGAGCGCAGGGAAATGCAAACGGATGTGCATCGGTTGTGAGAGACGGGCCAATCACCAACCGGGGAAAAAAAACGCCCCTTAGTTACCACGAAAGAAAAAACGTACATAAAACGGAGCAGCTGGAAGTCGAGGCAAAGAAAGCGAGAGAGCGTCAGAAACCGGTGAGCGCAGGCAGATGCAGACGGACGTGCATCAGTGGTGAGACGAGATAACAGTAACTACTTTCTTTAGTTTAGGGGTTTTTTCCTTTTTCTTTTTTTTTGTCTTTTTATCTTTGTTTTAATTTTTTACATTTATAAGTTTCCTTTTAAAGATTTAACTATATTTACATAGAGACCGGGAGGTCTATATTCATCGTGTATTTTGACACTGGTCTCATATTAGGTTATACCTGTTATTAATGTAATCCTGATCCCTATTTATCAATACCATTGTTATGTTTATCATTATTCTTTTTGCTCTGTTTTTTATGTTTTATTTTTCCTTTTTTTGGAGAAAAAAAAACAATAAAAAGATTTTAAAAGATAAGAGATAACAATAACAGCTGATCTCTGTTTCCTCACAGATAACCGGTCGGAGACACGAACAGCGTCGAATTTTTCCTCTGTTCACTGACTGTTCCCAAACCCAGGACCATGTTGTGTATCTCGTCATTGGTGCTAATAACACTCATCTTTCCCGGTGAGTCTCTATTTAAGTGGCCCTACAGTGGACGGAGCCACTAATTCAATGCCAGAGCGCTGAGCGGTTTGTGTTTTGTTTGCAGGAGCCCGTGGCGATGATTCCATTTCCCAGAGTCCGCCTGAGCTGACGGTTGAAGAAGGACAAACGGTAACAATGAAATGTAGTTACCCAGCAGTTTACAACACTCGCTCTGCCTTCTGGTACATCCAGTATCCTGGAGACGCGCCCAGATATATACTGAAGAAATTCAGCAGCGAGAGCGGAGATCGGTCACCGGATTTTACAGACAGATTTTCGGCTGATTATCATAAAACAAATAGGACGGCCCCTTTGACCGTCTCCCGAGTCCTCGTCTCCGACTCTGCCGTCTACCTCTGCGCCATGTCGCCCACATTGTTGCAGAGATACCGCAGGCCCGAACAAAAACCTAGCCCCAGCAGATGCAGCGAGCGGTCAGCAGGTGGCGCCCTCTCCCGTTTGATCAGGGGAAGATGTTTACCGAGATACCTCAGCAAATGGACTACAAACCTGTTCTGCTGGTAGTTTTCCTTAATTCCCTTGATGTTCTCCTACACGTGAATTTCCCCCTTCCACAGTAACATCCCCACGCAAATGCTGACAATCTCTGGCCACCGTTACCCAATGATCTGCACGATTTCCGCACGGAGTAACTGTTTATTTCTTCACGTGGATTATTTATCCTGGTTAGACTCCCCGCTAATACCTTCCGCTGCCCCCGCAATCTTCTGTTCGTTTGAAAACGTGGCTGAAGATCACCTCAATGTCGCCTCTAAATCCTGTTGACCAGAACAGGACATCAAGGCACTGCGTACCAACTGGGGGACGAATGCATTCGCAATTCAAGAGCGATGCGAGGCACGGAGCTCGCATTTCCTTTCCTCCGCCGGCCATTCCACAAGAAGGCTTCCATCAAAGAATCAGCCAATGGTGGGAGATACCTCGGAGCAGCTGGGCGCCGAGCCAATCAGAGCGGGAGAAACTAGTGAGCGGAAGTGAATGCAGAACGATGTGCATTAATTGTGACAGACCAGCCAATCGTACACCAGGTAAACGCCCTATAGTTTCCGCGAAATAAATAAACACACAGCATCTGATCTATGTTCCTCTCAGATAACCGATTCGAGGCGCGAACATCGTCGAGTTATTAATTTAGTTTATTTTAGAGATACAGCGCGGAAACAGGCCCTTCGGCGCACCGAGACCGCGCCGTCCAGCGATCACCCCGTACACTAACACTATCCTACAAACTAGGGTGGATTTATAATTTTCAGCAGCCGATTAACCAACAAACTTGCAGGTCTATCGAGTGAGGGAGAACATACAAACGTCACACAGACAGCACCCGTAGTCAGGATCGAACGCGGGGTTCTCGCGCTGGAGGCAGCAACTCTACCGCTGCGCCACTGTGCCACCCTATCAGCCGACTGTTGCCAAACCAAAGACCATGTATCGTATCTCGTCATTGATGATAATAATATTCGCGTTTTCCAGTGAGTTTCTTTTGAAATTGTGGTCCAAGGGTTTGTGACTTTGATTATAGTCCAGGGGGCTGAACGTTTTGTGTTTTGGTTGCAGGAGCCCGTGGCGAAGATTCAATGTCCCAGTATCCGCCTGAGCTGACGGTTGAAGAAGGACAAAGCGTAACACTGAAATGCACCTACCCTGCAGCTTACGGCGGTAACACTGCCTTCTGGTACATCCAGTATCCTGCAGACGCGCCCAAATATATACTGAAGAAATTTAACAGCGAGAGCGGAGATCGGTCACCGGATTTTACAGACAGATTTTCGGCTGAATATCAGAAAGCAAACAGGACGGTTCCTCTAACAATCTCCCGTGTTCTCGTCTGCGACTCTGCCGTCTACCTCTGCGCCATGGCGCCCACATTGCTACAGAGATGCGGCTGATCCACTCAAAAACCCAGCCCCAACGGTTGCAGCGTGCGGTCACTAGGTGGCGCGCTCACGCGTGAAATGAGAAGGTGGTCGCCGGAAGATGTGTCTCGAGAACTCCTATCAAATGAGCTGTAAACTTCTGCTACAGTTAGTTTTCGCCAATTCTCCTCAACATGTATTGCCCCTTCCCCAGTAACCCCCTCACTCAAATTGTGACAATATTTGACCACCGATTCATGGAATTAACAGAAGTCCAGGTACGGGATATTTGCTAATTTCGTCACGTGCATTAGTTTTTATGGTCAGCACACTCCCAGATACTTTCCAATGTATCCGCAATCCGGTGTTCGTTTGCAAACTTGTCAGATTATTGGAGTAAAGCCACCTCTAAATCATGTACAGGATATCAAGAAATTATTGTACCCATTGGGGAATAATGAATTCGCAATTTCCTGAGAGGCCAGCTACGGAGCTCGTATTTCCGTTTCTCCACAGGTCATTCTATAAGAGGACTGCACCTGCATGCTTACCTGCAAGCTCACCTTCGGTGACTTGTTCATCAGTCACTGAAAGTAAGCATGCAGGTAGTACAGCAGGCAGTGAAGAAAGCGAATGGTAAGTTGGCCTTCATAAGAAGAGGAGTTGAATACAGGAGCAAAGAGGTTCTCTTGCGGTTGGTAGACAAAAGTGCTGGAGAAACTCAGCGGGTGAAGCAGCATCTATGGAGCGAAGGAAATAGGCAACGTTTCGGGCCGAAACCCTTCTTCAGACCGATGGAGTTTTACGGGGTCCTAGTGAGGCCCCACCTGGCGTATTGTGTGTGGGTTTGGTCTCCAAACTTGAGGAAGGACATTCTTGCTTTTGAGTGAGTGCAGGGTAGGTTCACGAGGTTAATTCCCACGATGGTGGGACTGTCATATATTGATAGATTGGAGCAGCTGGGCTTTTATACTCTGGAATTTTGAGGGATGAGAGGAGGTCTTATTGAAACATATATGATTATTAAGGGTTTGGACACGCTAGAGGCAGGAAACATGTTCCCGATGTTGGGGGAGTCCAGAACCAGCGGCCACACCGTTTAAGAATAAGGGGTAAGCCATTTAGAACGGAGACGATGACACACTTTTTCACACAGAGAGTTGGGAATGTGTGGAATTCTCTGCCTCAGGCTGGTTCTCTGGATGCTTTCAAGAGAGAGTTAGATAGAGTTCTTAATGATAGCGGATTTAAGGGATATGGAGAGAAGGCAGGATCGGTGTACTGATTGTGGTTGATCAGCCTTGATCACAATGAATGGCGCTGCTGGGTCGAAGTGCCGAATGGCCTACTCTTGCACCTATTGTCTATTGTCTGTAAAGCTTCCATCAAATGACAGGAGACAGAACGGAGTCGCTGGGCGAGAGTGCGTGAAAAAAACAGTGAACCCAGGTAAATGCAGCAGATTGTGCATCCGTTGTGGGAGACGAGCCAATCATGCACCGGGGAAACGCCCCTTAGTTTCCTCCAAATAAACAAAAACTGCATCTGATCTCTGTTTCCTCATAGACAACCGATCCGAGGCACGAACGCCATCCAATTATCCCTCTATCCACTGGCAGTTCCTAAACCAAAGACCATGTTGCCTATTTTATCATTGGCAATAATAATACTCGCCTTTCCCGGTGAGTCTCTAGTTAAGGTGTTTGTGAGTTTGATGATATTCCAGAGGGCTGAACGTTTTGTGTTTTGTTTCCAGGTGCTCGTGGCGATGATTCAATTTCCCAGTATCGTCCTGAGCTGATGGTTGAAGAAGGACAACCGGTAACATTGAAATGCAGTTACCCTGAAGCTTACAACAACCTCCCTGCGTTCTGATACATTCAGTATCCGGGGCAAATGCCAAGATATATACTGAAGAAATTCAGCACCTGGGCCGGAGAACCGTCACCGGATTTTCCAGACAGATTTTCGGCTGTTCGTCACAAAGCAAACACGACGGTTCCTTTGACCATCTCCAGTGTCCTCCGACAGTTTATGGAGCTGCGATTTACAATAATATTAATAATATGTGCAAAAATAATAACTAAATATGTGAAGTGATCGATGCTGTACAAAACACTGTCCCCTACAACACTGATTACACCAAAGATGATAGGGCGGATCAATCTTTGGAACGGATTACACCAAAGATACTAGAGGAGCATTGCCCGCTGCCTCGGGAGCGCCGACCGCTTGTGGCTCTCCCGCCGGACAGAGAGCCTAGTCCCGTTACGTACTACACGTCAGTCCATTGGATTTCGGAGGAGTGGTCTACCTTGCTCCTCTAGGATCTTTGCTCATACTTGTGATGAAAAGATGGCCAGGGGGACATGTTCACGAAGATCTATTAAATGAGTTATAAAACTCTGCTTCCGGTAGTTGTCCCTAATCGTCATCAAGTTCTCTGCAACTTGAATTCCGCGTCCCTTGTCTCCCCCTCTTCGACAACCGCTTAATGCAGTTAACAGCACGATTGTCCATGCAGGGCACCTGCTTAATTCTTCGGGGGCATTAGGTTTCCTGGTCAGACATTTCCCTTATACTTTGCACTGTATTCGCAACCCACTATTCGAATGTGAACATGCGGATGATTGTTGTGATGTCGCCTCTAAATTATGTGCCAAGAAAATGTTATGTCATGGAACTGTGTACCAACTGGGGGCGGATAAATTCGCAATTTTGAGCAAAACGATCTACGGAGCTCGCATTACCTTCCGTCCAGATGTTATTCTAGAAGAAGGCTTCCGTCAAAGAATCAGCAATTGGTCCGAGATACAACCTATAAGATTATTTTATGGGAATTAAACATTAAATTCCTGCCATCTGGCATATAGATTCATGACAGTGAGATTTAAAAATCATGTTATATTGTGAATTCTTGTGTGAGTGGGATTAGTTTGTTATTTGGATACTTAGGCTATTTAAAAAAAATCACTTTCTTACATAGAAACATAGAAACATAGAAATTAGGTGCAGGAGTAGGCCATTCGGCCCTTCGAGCCTGCACCGCCATTCAATATGATCATGGCTGTTCATCCAACTCATAATCCCGTACCTGCCTTCTCTCCATAACACCTGATCCCTCAAGGGCCACATCTAACTCCCTCTTAAATATAGCCAATGAACTGGCCTCGACTACCCTCTGTGGCAGAGAGTTCCAGAGATTCACCACTCTCTGTGTGAAAAAAGTTCTTCTCATCTCGGTTTTAAAGGATTTCCCCCTTATCCTTAAGCTGTGACCCCTTGTCCTGGACTTCCCCAACATCGGGAGCAATCTTCCTGCATCTAGCCTATCCAACCCCTTAAGAATTTTGTAAGTGTCTATAAGATCCCCTCTCAATCTCCTAATTTCTAGAGAGTATAAACCAAGTCTATCCAGTCTTTCTTCATAAGACAGTCCTGACATCCCAGGAATCAGTCTGGTGAACCTTCTCTGGACTCCCTCTATGGCAATAATGTCCTTCCTCAGATTTGGAGACCAAAACTGTACGCAATACGCCAGGTGTGGTCTCACCAAGACCCTGTCAGTTTTTATGTTCCCTGCCAGTTTTCTTACATAATCTATTTTTCCTTTCCTAATTAAGCCCTTTGTCCTCCTCTGCTGGTCTCTGAATTTCTCCCAGTCCTCCGGTATGCTGCTTTTTCTGGCTAATTTGTACGCATCATCCTTCGCTTTGATACTATCCCTGATTTTCCTTGTTATCCACGGATGTACTACCTTCCCTGATTTATTCTTTTGCCAAACTGGGATGAACAATTTTTGTAGTTCATCCATGCAGTCTTTAAATGTCTTCCATTGCATATCCACCGTCAACCCTTTTAGAATTAATTGCCAGTCAATCTTGGCCAATTCACGTATCATAACCTCAAAGTTACCTTTCTTTAAGTTCAGAACCATTGTTTCTGAATTAACAATGTCACTCTCCATCCTAATGAAGAACTCAACCATATTATGGTCACTCTTGCCCAAGGGGGCACGTACACCAAGACTGCTAACTAACCCTTCCTCATTACTCAATACCCAGTCTAAAATAGCCTGCTCTCTCGTTGGTTCCTCTACATGTTAATTTAGATAACTATCCCGCATACATTCCAAGAAATCCTCTTCCTCAGCACCCCTGCCAATTTGATTCACCCAATCTATATGTAGATTGAAGTCACCCATTATAACTGTTTTGTCTTTGTCGCACGCATTTCTAATTTCCTGTTTGATACCATCTCCAACTTCACTACTACTGTTAGGTCCTGCTTTTCAGCATTTTTCCGAGCTCTCTAAAGTCACGCTGCAGAATATTCATCCCCTTCTTTCCGACATCGTTTGTGCCGACATGCACTACCACTTCCGGATGTTCACCTTCGCCCTTGAGGATTTTCTGCACTCTGTACGTGACATCCTGGATCCTGGCACCGGGAAGGCAGCATACCACCCTCGCATCCCGTCTGTTGCCGCAGAAACCCCTGTCCGTACGTCTCACAATGGAGTCTCCCACTACAATGGCGTTGCCTGCCTTAGGCCTTTTTGGTTTTGGCTCAACAGCCCTATTTGCATCGAAAGCCAGTCCGCCGCTCAGTGTAAACACGTCTTCTGTCCCGACAGCTTCTAAGTGGGTGAACCTGTTCACAAGAGGTACACCATCCGGGGACTTTGGCATTCCATGCAACCCTCCCTTTCTCACTGTCTCCACCTTCTCTCTTCCAGTAACTTAGGTGTAACAATCGTACTGTAGGACTTGTCGAGGAACGACTCCGTTTCTCGGACGAACCAGAGGTCATCCACTTGCTTCTCCAGTTCCCCAACACGGCCCTTCAGGAGCTCTACCTGGATGCACTTCTCGCATTTGTAGCAACCAGAGGCACCAGCGGTGTCCTTGACCTCCCACATACTGCAAGCATCGCACTGAATCAGCTTGCCAGACATCTCCTTCTTTCGTCTCTACCTCTCAAGCGTATTGCGTGGTCTCCTCTCCTCAGCCTCCTCGCCGAAGACTCTCGAGCCAAAGACTCACACTTTTCTCACAGGGCAATTCCCTCACAAGGCCGCTCCTCACTGCCGCTCCCCAAGAGCAGTCTTGCTTAAATTGACTGATAAATTGCCTGATTTACCAATTTACAAACCAAATTCCTCAGTTTTCAACTGTTTTGCCGGCACTGACTCACTTCTCTCCTCCCACTTGGGCTAGAGCCAATCAGTCGTATCTCTTGCAATTCTCCTGCTGCTGTTGCTCCCAAAACTACAGCAGTACTGAGTAAAGTCTGCCTGTCCTTGGCCTCTACTTTTCAACTGTTTTCACCCCTCTGACTCACTTCTCTCCTCCCACTTGGGCTAGAGCCAATCAGTCGTATCTCTTGCTAAACTCCAGCTGCTGTTGCTCCCAAAACTACAGCAGTTCTGAGTAAAGTCTGCCTGTCCTTGGCCTCTACTTTTCAACTGTTGTCACCCCTCTGACTCACTACTCTCCTCCCACTTGGGCTAGAGCCAATCAGTCGTATCTCTTGCTAAACTCCTGCTGCTGTTGCTCCCAAAAGCTACAGCAGTTCTGAGTAAAGTCTGCCTGTCCTTGGCCTCTACTTTTCAACTGTTTTCACCCTTATGACACTTCTCTCCTCCCACTTGGGCTAGAGCCAATCAGTCGTATCTCTTACGAAGTGGATTCTGCAGGACATTCTTAATGGGAAAGTAATGTGCAGAAAGGCATATCATGTGTGGTTTGAAGAGCAAAAACTTGTAGGTTACAATGCCAAAATTGAAAAGCTGAGGAAAAACAAGGTGTACATAGTTTCTTATTGGCTACAATCTGAGGAGTATGATAATGCTACTGATTGTGATATGCCAATGTACCAGCTAGCAACTGATTTTCTCCATAGACCTGGTCTATTGCTAGAAATTGTAATTCATTCACCTGTCTGTTACGGATTTACAGCATATAATACAATAATATTAAAGTTCTGTTCTTGAGAATATCAATTTTTTGAATTTTCAAGTCAGTCTGGGTATTTATTACTATTTCCGTCCCAACGGTCAATTTTATAATTAGCTACAATTAGGTAATTAACTAATTATATGCTTTAATTTCAGGTCATCCAAGTAATATGTTTTATATTTGTTTCGGAATGCTCCAATCTATAATTACTGAACATTTCATTCCGTTCTTCTCTTAATTTTTAAGAAAGTTATGGGCTTTTGACTGTCCTCGATCACAGCTTTTGTGTTAATGGAAAAGCAATAGGGAACAAGAAGCTAATTTCCGAGTATGAAAATGGCCATAACATTTTTAATACTGAAGATATGAAAGTGAAATAGGTGTCAAATTAAACTTCTTGTTATGATTTATCTGATGGGATAAGTTGCAGACTTGATTATTAAAATCTAAAAATGATGTAACATTGCTACTACATGAATGAGAAACTGCGAGAGTGAGAGAGTGTGAGAGAGAGAGAGGGAGGGAGAGAGGGAGGGAGGGAGGGAGAGAGAGTGATAGAGAGAGTGATAGAGCGAGGGAGAGAGAGTGAACGAGAGTGAGGAAATAAGTGTGTGAGAGTGCGAGAGAGTGAGAGAGTGAGAGTGCGTGAGTATGTGAGTATGAGAGTGTGCGCGATTGCGAGAGAGACAATAGTACTGACTTTTTCTTCATGAGAGACCCACGGCAAAGATTCTTGGGTATCTGACGTTGATAGCGACGGATATTAACAAAGAGACGCTCGCCAACCGTCAACCAATCGCTCACCGCGCGCAACGGAAACCACCCCCTTTCCCCACAAAATGTGTTGAACCACCAGAAATATATTTCCAATCTCCCACAACAGACGACGCAAAGAGACCGAGAGCGTCCCATTATTTCAGCCCGTTTGGCAGATCAGCAGTCATGTTCTCCCTCCGCTCCTTCTTTCTAATTGTGCTCGCCCGGTCAGGTGAGTGCGTGTTTAAATGTTTATTGTCCGTCACGGGAGTCAGAATCTCCCCCGCACTGACAACTGATTGTGTGCTTTGTTACAGGAATCTGTGAAGAGTCCGTCTACCAGAGTCCGGGTGCACTGATGGCTGAGGAAGGACAGGAAGTAACACTAAGCTGCAACTATTCCACAGCCGTCACTGTAACTTTGTTCTGGTACATCCAGTATCCCGGCGATGCGCCTATATATGTGCTGAAGGGTTTCACGAACGGGTTGGCCTCTCCGTCTCCAGATTTTTCCGTCAGATTTTCTGCTGTTTTGCACAAAGGACGTAAGACCTTTCCTTTAAATATCTCCAGGATATTTCTCTCGGACTCTGCGACATATTACTGTGCCATGAAGCCCACACGGTTGGAGAGAGATAGAGGATTCGCACAAAAACCACGCGCTGGGCATCCGGCGAGCCAGTGGGGGCGCTGTTGCACGAGTAATGTGAACTACATCTTACGCTCTCTCTTAGTAAATCAACAGTCCTGTGCCATAGAAACGCCCTCTTCTGCACAAAATAAGATGCTTCCCATAATGTTCGCTTCATTGACACTAACGACACCAAGGAGACGGATTGTGAGCGGTCTATTCTCTCAGTACGTTTGCCAAATCAGGGGTAATGTTCGACGTGCTGCTTCCTGATAATTATGCTCGTGCGGGCAGGTGAGTGGGTTTTTAAATGATTAATATCCGTCAGAAAGGTCCAATACTTTTTTCCGAAATGACCATGGCTCGTGTCCCTTGTTACAGGTATCTGTGAAGAGTAAGTGTCCCAGAGCCCGGCTGCGCTGAGGGAGAGATAAGGAAAGAGAGGCGGGAGAAGTGGGAGGAGGAAAGAATGTTTACGGACCTTAGAAACAACAGCGTCGTTTAAATGTGCAAAAGCAGCATCCGGTATGGAGAATTGGCCAATCAACAACAGTAACTGAGGGAAACGCCCCCTTGTGGATAAAGTGATCAAACCGCTGTTCAACGTTTCATTCACACAGAACACACGACGGAAGAACACTAATGCCGCTCCATTCTTTCAGCGTTCTGTCCAAATTAGGAGTCATGTTCTCCATTTGCTCCTTCCTGATCATTACTATCGTGCGACCAGGTGAGTTGGTGTTTACATGGTTAGTGTCCGTCAACAGAGCCCGATCCTTTCCAGGAGTTATCACACGTCGTATTTATTGTTACAGGAGTCGGTGAAGAGTCACTGTCCCAGAGTCCGCCTGCGCTGAGGGTCGAGGAAGGGCAGGACGTAACAATAAATTGCAACTACTCCACAGCATACAGTCTCTTTTGGTACATCCAATATCCCGGTCAGGCGCCGAGATATGTGCTGAAAGGATTCAGTGATGGGCCAGCCCAGCTACGTCCAGATTTACCCGACAGATTTTCTGCTGTCTTACACAAAGGGAACAAGACATTTCCTTTAAATATCGCTGGGATACAGCTTTCGGACTCGACGACATATTACTGCGCCATGACGCCCACACTGTTGCAGTGCGATCTGGGGTTCGAACAAAAACCACCCGCGAGATTCCGGCGAACACTCGCCAGAGGGCGCTGCTGCACGATACATCCATAGTGCATCTGATGCAGGAGCGATCGGCCCCATAACGATCCGTATAATCTGCAATATCCCCACCTTTTCCCATGGGAAACGCGTCGTATCCTCGGCCATGTCATTCCAAACAATCTCATCACCCTGCTTCCTCGAGCGCATATATTGTGTGCATTTATCGGCTGACGTATTGGATGGATTAACATTTTAGAAACATAGAAACATAGAAAATAGGTGCAGGAGTAGGCCATTCGGCCCTTCGAGCCTGCACCGCCATTCAATATGATCATGCTGGTCATCCAACTCAGTATCCTGTAGCTGCCTCGTCTCCAAACCCCCTGACCCCTTTAGCCACAAGGGCCACATCTAACTCCCTCTTAAATATAGCCAATGAACTGCCCTTAACTACCTTCTGTGGCAGAGAATTCCACAGATTCACCACTCTCTGTGTAAAAAATGATTTTATCATCTCGGTCCTAAAAGACTTTCCCCTCATCGGTCAAAGGTCAAAGGTCAAAAACTTTATTTGCCATTTGTGCTTACACACATAGGAACTCTTGTGCGGCTATTCAGAGAGTCAAGTTAAGTTAAAAATTAAAATTAAAAATTAAAAAATTTAAAATTTTTAAAAAAAGACACACAGAAGACACATAGAGCATTGTAACTTGCACAAACCCTATATCAGGACATCAGTTCATTTTGTTGTGTTTTGGCCAAGAGTCTCACTGTTGCTGGGAAGAAGCTCTTAAAAAAGCGTGTTCTATTTGTGGCGATACTGTCCGCTCGTCTGTGCCTGAGGTTGTATGTGCAGTTTTTGTGTTTGAGCAGGGAGTGAGCTGGATGTAGTGTGTCTCTAATGATTCTCTCTGCTCTTTTTTGACAGCGCTGTGTGTAGATTGTGTCCATGGAGGGGAGTTCAGTTCTGATGATCCTCTCTGCAGTCTTTATGACTCTTTGCAGAGCCTTCCTCTCTGTCTGTGTGGTGTTTCCATACCCCACCGTGATGCCTGTGATCGGGAATAATCTTCCTGCAATTCTCTCCCGCAGAAGGTAGTTGAGGCCAGTTCATTGGCTATATTTAAGAGGGAGTTAGATGTGGCCCTTGTGGCTAAAGGGATCAGGGGGTATGGAGAGAAGGCAGGTACAGGATACTGAGTTGGATGATCAGCCATGATCATATTGAAAGGCGGTGCAGGCTCGTAAGGCCGAATGGCCTATTCATGCACCTATTTTCTACGTTTCTATGTTCGTTTGAGAACGTGCCAGATGATTGCTGTAATGTCGCGTCTAAATCGCGTGCCTAGAAAAGGATACCAAGAAATCGCGTACCACCTACGGGCAAATACATTCGCAGTTTCCTGCGAAGCGAGGTACGGACCCGGTATTGTCTTTCCTCCACAGCTCATTCTGGAAGATGATTTCTTCCAAAGAATCTGCTAATTATGGGAAACAGAAATATATGATTGCGTCCATGCCGTCATAGCGAGGGAGCGACAGAAGCCAGTGCATTTCATTGTCTTTAACTGCATTTCGTTGTCTCTGTACTGTACACTGCACAATGACATTAAAGTTTGAATCTGAATCTGAGTGAAGGCAAAGGAATACAGAAGGATGTGCATCCGTTGTGAGAGACGAGCCAATCATGCACCGGGGAAACGCCCCTTAGTTTCCACGAATTAAAGAAATAGCAGCAGATCTCTGATTCCTCACAGATAACCGACCTGCGGCACGAACGCCATCGAATTATTCCTCTATTCAAACCGAAGACCATGTTGCCGATTTCGCCATTTGTGATAATGATACTCGCTTGTTCCAGTGAGTCTCCATTTAAACGAATCTTCTGGGGTTTGTGACGTTGATGAAATTCCAGGAGGCTGGAACATAAACGCTTTATGTTTTGTTTGCAGGGGCCAATGGCGATGATCCAATATCCCAGTATCCGCCTGAGCTGACGGTTGAAGAAGGACAAACGGTAACAATGGAATGCAGTTACCCCGCAGCCTACATTGGCCGCACTGCCTTCTGGTACATCCAGTATCACGGGCAAATGCCAAGATATATATTGAAGAGATTCAGCACCGCGGGCGGAGAACGATCACCGGATTTTCCAGAGAGATTTTCGGCTGTTCATCACAAAGCAAACAAGACGGTTCCTTTCACCATCTCCAGTGTCCTCGTCTCCGACTCTGCGGCGTATCTCTGCGCCATGGAGCCCACATTGCTGCACAGATGCGGCAGGTCCGCACAAAAACCCAGCCCCGACAGTTGCAGCGAGTGATCACCAGGTGGCGTCCTCATCCGTGTGATGAGAAGGTGGCCAGGGGGACATGTTCATGCAGATGTATGGCATGAGTTATAAACCTCTGCTGCATGTAGTTGTCCCTAATGGTCCTCAAGTTCTCTGCAACTTGAATTGCTCGTCCCTCGTATCCTCCTCGCGCAAGGTCCGACAATCTTCGACAACCGCATAATGCAGTTAACAGCACTATTGTCCATGCAGGGTGCCTGCTTAATTCTTCGGGGACATTAGGTTTCCTGGTCAGACATCTCCCTTATACTTTGCACTGTATTCGCAACCCACTCTTCGAATGTGAACATGCGGGTGATTGCAGTGATGTCGCCTCTAAATTATGTGCTAAGAAAAGGATATCATGGAACTGTGTACCAACCGTAGGGCGAATAAATTCGCAATTTTGAGCGAAGCGATCTACGGAGATCACATCACCTTACATCCAGAGGTGATTCTAGAAGAAGGCTTCCTTCAAAGAATCAGCAATTGGTCCGAGAAACCAGGGAGCAGCTGGCAGTCGAGGCACGGAGAGCGACAGCAAGAAGTGAGCGCAGGGAAATGCAAACGGATGTGCATCGGTTGTGAGAGACGGGCCAATCACCAACCGGGATAAAAAACGCCCCTTAGTTACCACGAAAGAAAAAACGTACATACAATGGAGCAGCTGGAAGTCGAGGCAACTAAAGCGAGAGAGCGTCAGAAACCGGTGAGCGCAGGCAGATGCAGACGGATGTGCATTAGTGGTGAGACGAGATAACAGTAACTACTTTCTTTAGTTTAGGGGGTTTTTTCCTTTTTCTTTTTTTTGGTCTTTTTATCTTTGTTTTAATTTTTTACATTTTTTAAGTTTCCTTTTAAGGATTTAACTATATTTACATAGAGACCGGGAGGTCTATATTCATCGTGTATTTTGACACTGGTCTCATATTAGGTTATACCTGTTATTAATGTAATCCTGATCCCTATTTATCAATACCATTGTTATGTTTATCATTATTCTTTTTGCTCTGTTTTTTATGTTTTATTTTTCCTTTTTTGGGGAAAAAAAACAATAAAAAGATTTTAAAAGATAAGAGATAACAATAACAGCTGATCTCTGTTTCCTCACAGATAACCGGTCGGAGACACGAACAGCGTCGAATTCTTCCTCTGTTCTCTGACTGTTCCCAAACCCAGGACCATGTTGTGTATCTCGTCATTGGTGCTAATAACACTCATCTTTCCCGGTGAGTCTCTATTTAAGTGGCCCTACAGTGGACGGAGCCACTAATTCATTGCCAGAGCGCTGAGCGTTTTGTGTTTTGTTTGCAGGAGCCCGTGGCGATGATTCGATTTCCCAGAGTCCGCCTGAGCTGACGGTTGAAGAAGGACAAACGGTAACAATGAAATGTAGTTACCCAGCAGTTTACAACACTGGCTCTGCCTTCTGGTACATCCAGTATCCTGGAGACGCGCCCAGATATATACTGAAGAAATTCAGCAGCGAGAGCGGAGATCGGTCACCGGATTTTACTGACAGATTTTCGGCTGATTATCATAAAACAAATAGGACGGCCCCTTTGACCGTCTCCCGAGTCCTCGTCTCCGACTCTGCCGTCTACCTCTGCGCCATGTCGCCCACATTGTTGCAGAGATACCGCAGGCCCGAACAAAAACCTAGCCCCAGCAGATGCAGCGAGCGGTCAGCAGGTGGCGCCCTCTCCCGTGTGATCAGGGGAAGATGTTTACCGAGATACCTCAGCAAATGGACTACAAACCTGTTCTGCTGGTAGTTTTCCCTAATTCCCTTGATGTTCTCCTACACGTGAATTTCCCCTTCCACAGTAACATCCCCACGCAAATGCTGACAATCTCGGGCCACCGTTACCCAATGATCTGCACGATTTCCGCACGGAGTAACTGTTTATTTCTTCACGTGGATTATTTATCCTGGTTAGACTCCCCGCTAATACCTTCCGCTGCCCCCGCAATCTTCTGTTCGTTTGAAAACGTGGCAGAAGATCACCTCAATGTCGCCTCTAAATCCTGTTGACCAGAACAGGACATCAAGGCACTGCGTACCAACTGGGGGACGAATGCAGTCGCAATTCAAGGGCGATGCGAGGCACGGAGCTCGCATTTACTTTCCTCCGCCGGCCATTCCACAAGAAGGCTTCCATCAAAGAATCAGCCAATGGTGGGAGATACCTCGGAGCAGCTGGGCGCCGAGCCAATCAGAGCGGGAGAAACTAGTGAGCGGAAGTGAATGCAGAAATGCGGCTGATCCACTCAAAAACCCAGCCCCAACGGTTGCAGCGTGCGGTCAATAGGTGGCGCGCTCACGCGTGAAATGAGAAGGCGGTCGTCGGAAGATGTTTATCGAGAACGCCTATCAAATGAGCTGTAAACCTCTGCTACTGTTAGTATTCGCTAATTCTCCTCAACTTGTATTGCCCCTTCCCCAGTAACCCCCTCACTCAAATGGTGACAATATTTGACCACCGATTCATGGAATTAACAGCAGGATGCTGGTACGGGATATTTGCTAATTTCGTCACGTGCATTAGTTTTTATGGTCAGCACACTCCCAGATACTTTCCAATGTAACCGCAATCCGGTGTTCGTTTGCAAACTTGTCAGATTATTAGAGTAATGCCACCTCTAAATCATGTACAGGATATCAAGAAATTATTGTACCCATTGGGGAATAATGAATTCGCAATTTCCTGCGAGGCCAGCTACGGAGCTCGTATTTCCGTTTCTCCACAGGTCATTCTATAAGAGGACTGCACCTGCATGCTTACCTGCAAGCTCACCTTCGGTGACTTGTTCATCAGTCACTGAAAGTAAGCATGCAGGTAGTACAGCAGGCAGTGAAGAAAGCGAATGGTAAGTTGGCCTTCATAAGAAGAGGAGTTGAATACAGGAGCAAAGAGGTCCTCTTGCGGTTGGTAGACAAAAATGCCGGAGAAACTCAGCGGGTGCAGCAGCATCTATGGAGCGAAGGAAATAGGCAACGTTTCGGGCCGAAACCCTTCTTCAGACCGATGGAGTTTTACCGGGTCCTAGTGAGACCCCACCTGGCGTATTGTGTGTGGGTTTGGTCTCCAAACTTGAGGAAGGACATTCTTGCTATTGAGTGAGTGCAGGGTAGGTTCACGAGGTTAATTCCCGGGATGGCGGGACTGTCATATATTGATAGATTGGAGCAGCTGGGCTTTTATACTCTGGAATTTTGAAGGATGAGAGGAGATCTTATTGAAACATATATGATTATTAAGGGGTTGGACACGCTAGAGGCAGGAAACATGTTCCCGATGTTGGGGGAGTCCAGAACCAGCGGCCACACCGTTTAAGAATAAGGGGTAAGCCATTTAGAACGGAGACGAGGAAACACTTTTTCACACAGAGAGTTGGGAATGTGTGGAATTCTCTGCCTCAGGCTGGTTCTTCAAGAGAGAGTTAGATAGAGTTCTTAATGATAGCGGATTTAAGGGATATGGAGAGAAGGCAGGATCGGTGTACTGATTGTGGTTGATCAGCCTTGATCACAATGAATGGCGCTGCTGGGTCGAAGGGCAGAATGGCCTACTCTTGCACCTATTGTCTATTGTCTGTAAAGCTTCCATCAAATGACAGGAGACAGAACGGAGTCGCTGGGCGAGAGAGCGAGAAAAAAACAGTGAACCCAGGTAAATGCAGCAGATTGTGCATCCGTTGTGGGAGACGAGCCAATCATGCACCGGGGAAACGCCCCTTAGTTTCCACCAAATAAACAAAAACTGCATCTGATCTCTGTTTCCTCATAGACAACCGATCCGAGGCACGAACGCCATCCAATTATCCTTCTATCCACTGGCAGTTCCTAAACCAAAGACCATGTTGCCTATTTTATCATTGGCAATAATAATACTCGCCTTTCCCGGTGAGTCTCTATTTAAGGTGTTTGTGAGTTTGATGATATTCCAGAGGGCTGAACGTCTTGTGTTTTCTGTCCTGGATCAACTCAGGAGAGGAAGAAACGTCATCTCCCCCGAAGATACTAGAGGAGCCTCTAGTACCTTTGCTCTTCTCTGTGACCTGATGTAGGAGCAGATTGTATAACTGTGGAGTCCGTCCCCGCTACCAAAGATGTCGCGTTTGGCATAAACAAATGGCGACCGTGACGTTCCGTTACGCACTACACGTCAGTCCATTGGATTTCGGAGGAGTAGTCTATCTTGCTCCTCTAGGATCTTTGCTTTATATGATGGGATAAGTTGCAGACTTGATTATTAAAATCTAAAAATGTTGTAACATTGCTACTACATGAATGAGAAGCTCAGAGAGAGAGAGAGATAAAAAGTGAGAGAGAGAGAGAGAGAGAGAGAGAGAGAGAGAGAGAGAGAGAGAGAGAGAGAGAGAGAGAGAGAGCAGAGAGAGTGAGAAAGAGGAGAGAGAAGCACAGGGGGAGACTGAGATAGCAATGAAAATGAGGTTGAGAGAAAGAGGAAATTGAGGGACTAAGAGAGAGAGACTGAGAAGTGAAACTCAGAGCGAGCGAGAGAGAGAGAGTGAGATAGAGCGAGTGAGAGAGTGAACGAGAGCGAGGAATTAAGTGTGTGAGGGTGCGAGAGAGTGAGAGTGCGTGAGTACGTGAGTATGAGAGTGTGCGCGATTGCGAGAGAGAAAATAGTACTGACTTTTCTTTCATGACAGACCTACGGCAAAGGATCTTGGGTATCTGACGTTGATGCCGACGGATATTAACAAAGAGACGCTCGCCAACCGTCAACCAATCGCTCACCGCGCGCGACGGAAACCACCCCTTTCCCCACAAAATGTGTTGAACCCCCAGAAATTGGTTTCCAATCTCCCACAACAGACGACGCAAAGAGACCGAGAGCGTCCCATTATTTCAGCCCGTTTGGCAGATCAGCAGTCATGTTCTCCCTCCGCTCCTTCTTTCTAATTGTGCTCGTCCGGTCAGGTGGGTGCGTGTTTAAATGTTTATTGTCCGTCACGGGAGTCAGAATCTCCTTCGCACTGACAACTGATTGTGTGCTTTGTTACAGGAATCTGTGAAGAGTCCGTCTACCAGAGTCCGGGTGCACTGATGGCTGAGGAAGGACAGGACGTAACATTAAGCTGCAACTATTCCACAACCCTCAGTGTAACTTTGTTCTGGTACATCCAGTATCCCGGCGATGCGCCAATATATGTGCTGAAGGGTTTCACGAAAGGGTTGGCCTCTCCGTCTCCAGATTTTTCCGACAGATTTTCTGCTGTTTTGCACAAAGGACGTAAGACCTTTCCTTTAAATATCTCCAGGATATGATGGCTGCTAGCCAGCAGCCGTCCGTCTTAAATTCGTTTTTTTTAAATAGTTTTTAGCGAGTCCTGTTTTGTTTGTAGGGGATATGGTCTTTTAATGTGGGGGGGTAGGTGTTACTTTATTTATAGGTCCCTACCTGGTCGGTGTGGCAGCCTTTTTTCCGGGCTGCCCGTCGACCCGTCCTCGTGGCCTACCAGCGGGCTTGGAGCGCCGTTTCTTGGCGGGAACCACCAAGCACCTCGGCCTGGGTGGCGGCACAGCATTGGAGCGCTGGAGCGGAGCGGAGCGGGCGATGCCTTGCCTGGGTCGCCGCGCTGGAGCTCTGGCGAGCTGGACCGCCGTGAGCAACATCTCCGGTCTGCGGGTTTGCAGAGCGGAGAGGCGGCGTGCGGAGAGACGGCGTGCGTAGAGGCGGCAAGGCGGCAGTGCGGAGAGGCGGGCGCCGACTTTTTCATCTGGAGCCTGGGAGCGCCAAACCAGCGCGGCCTTGTCGGCTTCGGCAGCCGCGGGCTCCAACCAAGAAGCGGCCGTTCCAAGTGGCCCAGCCGCCGAAAGGACTCTCCCGACGCCGGGGCAAGACCACCCGGTGAGAACGGCCAGGGACATCGGGCCTCCGTACAGGCAATTGCGGTGGCCTCAATAGGCCTGACTTTGAGGTGATCATGGGGTGGGGACTGGACATTGTGCCTTCCTCCACAGTGCTATCCACTGTGGGGGGATGATTTTTTTGTCTAATTGTAGTCCTGTAGGTCTGTGTCCAAGATGGCTGCCGTGAAGGGAGAGTGGACGCTGGCGCGCTTTGGCTGCCGCTGCTCTCTTTTCACACTGTGTTTTTGATTTTCTGTTTTTGGATTGAATTCTGTTTTTAATTTGTGTCACTGTGATGTCTTTAATTACTTGTTTTATTCCGATTATATGTTATTCCGATTACTATGTAAGGTGTCCTTGAGATGTATGAAAGGCGCCCATTAAATAAAATTTATTATTATTATTATTATTTCTCGCGGACTCTGCGACATATTACTGTGCCATGAAGCCCACACTGTTGGAGAGAGATAGAGGGTTCGCACAAAAACCACGCGCTGGGCATCCATCGAGCTAGGGGGGCGCTGTTGCGCGTGTAATGTGAAGTACATTTTACGCGGCAGGGAAAGCAAGTTAAATGGGGCGAGAGACAGCGCGAAAATCAGAGAGCCCGAGAGGGAGAGAAAATGGAGGAGGCGAAAAGGAAAGTGTAGTGGAAGGGTGGGGGAGAGTGGCAGAGAGAGAGGGAGAGAGAGAGAGAGAGAGAGAGAGAGAGAGAGAGAGAGAGAGAGAGAGAGAGAGAGAGAGAGAGAGAGAGAGAGAGAGAGAGAGAGAGAGAGAGAGAGAGAGACAGAGAGAGAGAGAGAGAGAGAGAGAGAGAGAGAGAGAGAGAGAGAGAGAGAGAGAGAGAGAGAGAGAGAGGAGAGAGAGAGAGGAGAAGAGAGAAGGAGGGGAGAGATGAGAGAGAGAGAGAGAGAGAGAGAGAAGAGAGGGGGAAGGAGAGAGAGAGGAGAGAGAGAGAGAGCGGGGAGAGAGAGAAGGAGAGAGAGAGAGGGAGAGAGAGAGAGCAGAGGAGGAGAGGAGAGAGGAGATGAGAGAGAGAGGGGTGAGAGAGAGAGAGAGAGAGAGAGAGAGAGAGAGAGAGAGACAGAGAGAGACAGGGAGACACAGAGAGACAGAGAGAGAGAGAGATACAGAGATAGACAGAGAGAGAGAGAGAGAGAGAGCAAGAGAGGGGAGGGGGAGGGGAGAGAGAGAGACAGAGAGAGAGACAGAGAGAGAGACAGAGAGAGACAAAGAGAGAGTGAGAGAGAGAGAGAGAGAGAGGGACAGACAGACAGACAGAGAGACCGGAGAAAGAAAGAGACATAACGGACGTTAGACACAACAGCACTGACAGAGAGAGAGAAATAGATAGAGAGAGAGAGAGAGAGAGAACGAGAGAGAGAGAGAGAGAGAGAGAGAAAGGTAGAGAGAAAAATCAACAAACGGCAGGGCGCTTTACCTTATGCCGAGTTAACATCAGTTATGAGAAAGTAGCCAATCACCAGACGTGAATCATAGAAACGCCCTCTTCTGCACAAAATAAGATGCTTCCCCTGGTATTTGCTTCATTGACACTCACCACACCAAGGAGACGGATTGTGAGCGGTCTATTCCCTCAGTACGTTTACCATATCAGGTGTAATGTTCGACTTGTGCTCCTTCCTGATATTTATGCTCGTGCGGGCAGGTGAGTGGGTATTTAAATGGTTAATAGCCGTCAGAAAGGTGAAACCCTTTTTCCCGAAATGACCACGGCTCGTGTCCCTTGTTACAGGCATCTGTGAAGAGAAAGTGTCCCAGAGCCCGGCTGCGCTGAGGGCTGAGGAAGGACAGGACGTGACGCTAAGCTGCAGCTACTCAACAACGTATACAACAGACAATCTCTTCTGGTATATCCAGTATCCAGGGGAAGCGCCGGAATATGTGCTGAAGGGATATACCGATGGCTTAGCCCTTCCGTCTTCAGATGCCAGGGACAGACTTTCCGCTGTTCTACACAGAGGAAGTAAGACCTTCCCATTAAATATCTCCAGGATACACCTCTCGGACTCCGTGACGTATTACTGCGCCATGAGGCCCACACTGTTGCAGAGAGATAGAGGGACCAAACAAAAACCTTCCCGAGACATCCAGCGAGCGGACGTTAGAGGGCGCTGTTGTGTGAGAAATCTGCTGTGTAATTGATACGGCCACGGTTACACAAATCCATTACATTCCACACCATACACAATATTCCCATCGGTTTCCATGTGAAACGGACCACTATTTCGGAACAGTATGTCCAACAGATTTCCCACCCTCGCTTGACGAGGTACAAACGTGGGTAGGACAGGTTTAGACGATATGTGCCAAATGCAGGCAGATGGGACGATTGTAGATGGAACGCGTTGGTCGGTGTGGGCAGGTAGTGCCGAAGGGCCTGTTTCCACATTGTAAGACTCTATGAATCTATGACTCAATGAGTACATTTATTTTTTTTGCGCAGAGATATTAGACCGAAACACATTGCCCCTCATTTCACTTCGAGACGCCTCTGAGGCTCAATTGGATTATTTGAATCCAATAACGGCCTATAGATGGTCACAGGACATGCAAGTGATGACGGGATATTGATGAGAAGCAGGGAAAGTAATTGGTTTAACTTGGCATCATGGTCGGCTCGGACATTGAATGCCGAAACGCCTAGCCCTGAGTTGTCGCAACAGATTGCGCAGTCAGGCAGGCGGTAATGCCGAGGGGCAACCTTCAGTCCACGAAACGTTCACTGAGGTAGTGACGAAGGTCAAAAAGCTTTAAAAAAAAGCAAATGCGCAGATTTCTGATGGACCTTCCGGCGAAAGAACACGGGAAAGTGGGAAAGAAGGGAGTGGAGATAGATAGGTAGATAGATAGATAGATAGATAGATAGATAGATAGATAGATAGATAGATAGATAGATAGATAGATAGATAGATAGATAGATAGATAGATAGATAGATAGATAGATAGATAGATAGATAGATAGATAGATAGATAGATAGATAGATAGATAGATAGATAGAGAAATACAAATAAAAAGAAAGACAAAGAAAAGAGGAAGAGAGCTAGATCGTGAGACGGGATGTGTAGATTGGTAGAAAGATAGCTAGATGGGGCGAGAGCAAAAGTGAGAGTCAGTGAGAGAGAGAGAGAGAGAGTGCTGGAGAAAGTGGGAGAGAGAGATAAGGAAAGAGAGGCGGGAGAAGTGAGAGGAGGAAAGAATGTTTACGGACTTTAAAAACAACAGCGTTAGAAAATGTGCTAAAGCAGCACCCGGTGTGGAGAATTGGCCAACCAACAACACTCGCTGAGGGAAACGCCCCCTTGTGTATAAAGTGATCAAACCGCTGTTCAGCGTTTCATTCACACAGAACACACGACGGAAGAATACTAATGCCGCTCCATTCTTTCAGCGTTCTGTCCAAATTAGGAGTCATGTTCTCCATTTGCTCCTTTGTGATCATTATTTTCGTACGGCCAGGTGAGTTGGTGTTTAAATGGTTAGTGTCCGTCAACTGAGCCCGATCCTATCCAGGAGTTATCACACATCGTATTTATTGTTACAGGAGTTGGTGAAGAGTCAGTGTCCCAGAGTCCGGCTGCGCTGAGGGTCGAGGAAGGGCAGAACGTAACGATAAATTGCAGCTACTCCACTGCATACGGTAGTCCAAATCTCTTTTGGTACATCCAATATACCGGTCAGGCGCCGAGATATGTGCTGAAAGGATTCAGTGAGGGGCCAGCCCTGCGAAGTCCAGATTTCTCCGACAGATTTTCTGCTATCTTACGCAAAGGGAGCAAGACATTTCCTTTAAATATCGCAGGGATGCAGCTATCGGACCCGACGACATATTACTGCGCCATGGCGCCCACACTGTTGCAATGCGATCTGGGGTTCGAACAAAAACCACCCGCGAGGTTTCGCCGAACACTCACCAGAGGGCGCTGCTGCACGATACATCCATAGTACATCTGATGCAGGAGCGATCGGCTCCATAACGATCCGCATAATCTGCAATATCCCCACCTTTGCCCATGGGAAACGCGTCGTATCCTCGGCCACATCACCCTGCTTCCTCGAGTGCATATATTGTGTGCATTTATCGGCTGACGTAATGGATGGATTAACATTATAGAAACATAGAAACATAGAAAATAGGTGCAGGAGTAGGCCATTCGGCCCTTCGAGCCTGCACCGCCATTCAATATGATCATGGCTGATCATCCAACTCAGTATCCCGTACCTGCCTTCTCTCCATAACCCCTGATCCCTTTAGCCACAAGGGCCACATCTAACTCCCTCTTAAATATGGCCAATGAACTGGCCTCAACTACCTTCTGTGGCAGAGAATTCCAGAGATTCGCCACTCTCTGTGTAAAACATGTGTTTCTCATCTCAGTCCTAAAAGATTTACCCTTTATCCATAAACTGTGACCCCTTGTTCTGGACTTCCCCAACAACGGGAACAATCTTCCTGCATCTAGCCTGTCCAACCCCTTAAGGATTTTGTAAGTTTCGATAAGATCCCCGCTCAATCTTCTAATTTCTAGCGAGTACAAGCCGAGTCTATCCAGTCTTTCTTCATGTGAAAGCCCTGACATCCCAGGAATCAGTCTGGTGAACCTTCTCTGTACTCCCTCTATGGCAAGAATGCCTATGGCAAGAGAGAGACAGAGAGAGAGACGGGAGAAAGAAAGAGATATAACGGACGTTAGAAACAACAGCGCGTTTTCAAATGTGCAAATGTAGCCTTCGGTAAGGGAAATTTGCCAATCAACCACAGTGAATAAGTAACACGCCCCCTTGCGCATAAAATGATGAAAACGCTGTTGAACGTTTCATTCGCACAGAACACACGACGGAAACAAACTAAGGACGTTCCATTCTTTCAGCGCGTTGTTCCAATTAGGAGTCATGTTTCCCCTAGCCTCCTTCCTGATATTTATTCTCGTTCGGACAGGTGAGTTGGCGTTTAAATTGTGTTTGTGACCGTGAAGGAGTCAGATTATTTCCCAGGGTGACTGCATGTCTTATTCATTGTTACAGGAGTCGGCCAGGAGTCGGTGTCCCAGAGACCGGCTGCGCTGAGAGCCGAGGAAGGGCTGGGCGTAACGTTAAACTGCAACTACTCCACAAAGTTCACTTCTAACACCTTCTTCTGGTACATCCAGTATCCCGGCCATGCGCCGAGATACCTGCTGAAGGGATTCCGCGATGGGTTAGCCCAACCAGCTCCAGATATTTCCAACAGATTATCTGCCTTTTTACACGAAGAGAGTAAGATCTTTCCGTTAAACATCTCCAGGATACACCTTTCGGACGCGGCGACATATTACTGCGCCATGGCGCCCACACTGTTGCAGAGAGATAGCGGGCCCAAACAAAAACCGTACGGCAGACCTATTTCGAGAGGCCACCAGAGGGCGCGGTTGTGTGAGAAATCTGCAGTGTATCTGATGCAACCACGATCGCGATCTTCCAGAGCGATCCACGCCGACCACAATATTCCAATCGTTTTCCACGTGAAACACGCCATCTCCTAGGCAAAATTACGCCAAACAGTTTCCCCACCCCTGCTACATCGAGTGCATTTATCGGTCTAGGTATTAGTCCCTGGGATGGCGGGACTGTCATTTGAGGAAAAATTGAAAAGACTAGGCTTGTATTCACTGGAGTTTAGAAGGATGAGGGGGGGGGGGCTTATAGAAACATATAAGGACTGGATAAGCTAGATGCAGGAAAATTACCCCCAATGTTGGGCGAGTCCAGAACCAGGGGCCACAGTCTTCGAATAAATGGAAGGTCATTTAAGACTGAGGTGAGCAAAAAAGTTGTGAATTTATGGAATTCCCTGCCACAGAGGGCAATGGAGGCCAAGTCACTGGATGGATTTAAGAGATAATTAGATAGAGCTCTAGGGGCTAGTGGAGTCAAGGGATATGGGGGGAAGGCAGACACGGGTTATTGATAGGGGACGATCAGCCATGATCACAATGAATGTCGGTGCTGGCTCGAAGGGCCGAATGGCCTCCTCCTGCACATATTTTCTATGTTTCTATGTAGATGGAAGAAACCCCAATTTCCCATCCACACGACTCTGTGTGGTTAACTTTGATCCGTTGATAGTAATAGCGTCCTTTAGATAGTCACAAGATATCCGGGGGATGGAGGCATATTAACGAGTGGCCGGCAGAAATAATCTGGACATCATGTTCGGCACGGACATGGTGGGCGGATGGGTCTGTTGCACTGTTCTGTGTTCTAATTATAGTGCGTTGAGGTGCAACCCAACACATTTACACTGCTGAATCATGTCTTAAGTGTAAACATATTGAAATCATTCTGTTGATCTCCGTTTGTTAGCACGCCTGGCCCTGTGTGTTACTCGTGTTCCTCACTGATCATTATGGCTGTTCTTAATGATTTATCAAAAATAGTCTGCATGCCTCAATAGACAATAGACAATAGGTGCAGGACTAGGCCATTCGGCCCTTCGAGCCAGCACCGCCATTCACTGTGATCATGGCTCATCACCCTCAATCAGTACCCCGTTCCTGCCTTCTCCCCATATCCCCTGACTCCGCTATATTTTACAGCCCTATCTGGGTCTCAAGTTTTAGATTCGCACGCGTTCACCGGTTCTGTGGTATTTTACAGTGGAGATTGGAAAAGAGACATCGACACACTGTCCACTTCATTTACCGTCGACATTGCCCCTTCTGCTACTCTTGGTTCTTCTTGGTTTCTTGGTCCACCAAAATATTCCAAATGGAATTTAAACTGGAGGTGGTGGAGGGAGCACTTAAGCCAGAAATGTTTTTTGGGAAGAAAGAGCTACCTTAAATGTAGTTGCATCTGGATGGGTAACTATGGTAGGGTGGAGACTATTCCATGCTTTAATTGTGCGGGGGGAGAACGAATTGAATACGCCAATGAATAAAGAGCCTAGATCGCAGCTCTGTCACAATTTGACATGAAACCTATTTCCAGATTTCAGTTCATATTCACTCTCCATGCAATTGAAACATGCTGGCATTGACTATTTATTCGTTTCTTACAGCTGCAGCTCTCTTAACCGGTATGTTCACGCCGTTTCCAAGCCTGTATATTATGTTAGGTTAGGGCATGATATTTCATTAATCAAATATATTGAATACAATTCAATCACTTTAGAAAGGGATTCAATGGAAGGATAGCAAATGAAGAGTACAGAGAAGGATAAAGATGCAGTTCCTCAATAGTGTGTTAGGGGATTTGAGGTGTTTCCAGGTTAATAGCAGGAAACTAGCCCCGGCTGGGTAGAGTTCTGCAGTTGGAACACACCAGAGTTCTACGTACGAGCGCTCTACGATTCCCCTTTTCCTTATGGGACGCAATGATCACGAGCAGAGGGCGATGGAAAGGGTTGGATGATCATTAAAGATAATTTCATTCGGTAATTGCCAGCGCCTATCCCCCACCTTAATTTAACTTTTAGGGAAGGGGTATCATTCATGCCATTGTACCTCAAATCAGTACCAGGATAGGGGGTATTTTCGAGTACGAACACAGTAAGGCGATGTTCTGTTGTTGATCTTCGTCCCCGCACACTTGCAGGGCATTGTCGAGGCGACGCCGTTTCTCAGACACCAGCGATGATAATAGTGAGTGAAGGCGATGACGTACCGTTGAATTGCAACTAGACAGCTACAGTCGCGAGCAATCTTGGACTAATCTGGTTCAGTCATCGTCCTGTTTCACGGTGCGAGTCCACCCACGTGTGATCCCGAGTAACGTAACCTGGTTACATACACGGGAACCTGGTTACCTCGTGAAAATCTTTCAACATGATGAAAGATTTCCACGAGTCAAATTTACTCTTCAAGTAAAAAAATAAACTTTTAAACTCGTTGTAAGAACGTACGTAGCCAGTGAGTTTACCGTAGTGACTCGTGAATCTACCGCGAGCACTCTTTAACTCAGCGGGACAGGCAGCATCTCTGCAGAGAAGGAATGGGTGACGGGATGACGTTTCCAAAATTCTGCTGCGTCTTTGTGTCTCCAGCACTGTGTGTTCACTTTTTGTTTACCAGCATCAGCCCTTCCTTGTGTATGACATTATTTGTGTCCGTGGCAGTTGATTGTCGCTCAAATACCAGGCTTTCAAACACGACACAACACTAACCTATGAACTATGAACTGTCTTAGGATGCACTTAGCTATTCATGCTTTTTAATGCACATGGATTACGTTATTAATTTGTTGTATTTTGTTCATTATTGGTCAGTCTTCAGGCCTTATCTCCCCTGTGACTTCATGAAACAGAAAACAATGGAGGCTTGACATGATTGGCAACTGAGAAGCTGTGAGGTGATTGGCGGAATCGGGGGGGGGGGGGGGTTGGAGAACACATTCACTCTGTGCCGAGAGGATGTGCTGTCGTCAAAAATAAACCAATGAACAGAGAGCCTAGACCATATCTCTTTCACAATATCCGATTAAACCTATCTCCCGATGATACCATTTCAGTTCATATTCACTCTCAAAGCAATCACAACATGTCGGCCGTGATTATTTATTCGCTTCTCGCGGCTGCAGCTCTCTTAACCGGTAGGTTCACGGCGTTTCCGAGCCAATATATTACTACGGGGTATGATATTTACGCAAACTAGTTTGAATGCAATAGAATGACTTAAGAAAGGGAGTCACGCCCATGTTCTACGGACGAGTGTTAAAATATTATCGTTTCCCCCTCCCAAGGCAGAATGATGGCGAGCAGAGTGCAATGGAAAGGGTTAAATTATCTTTTTAAAGACAATTTAATTCAGTACTACCCAGCGCGTTCCCGCCACCTTGATGTGGGTTTTAGGGGAGAGTGTTCTTTGCTGCCGTTGTCTCTCAGCTCTGTATCAAGATATGAGGCATTCTCCAGTGTGAACATATTGGGATAATATAATTTAATTTAATTTCGTCCCCTGGCTCTTGCAGGGCATTGTCGAGGCGACGCCGTTTCTCAGACACCGGCAGCGGTAACAGTAAATGAAGGGGACGATGCCCAGTTGAATTGCAGCTATACAGCTACAGGCATCAGCAGCCCTGGACTAATCTGGTACCGTCAGTATCCCGGCGGATCCCTTGAGTTCCTGCTGTTCAGAAGGAAATACGAATCCGCCCCGAAGTACAATGCCGGGGAACGTTTCTCTGCGGAGCTCGACGATTCGACAGGAACGGTCCCGCTGACGGTGTCACAAACGCGGCTCCGAGACTCAGCGATATATTTCTGCGCTCTGAACCCCACGGTGGCGCAGAATTGGGCTGAGCCTGCACAACAACTACCAGTGCACACACTCATGTATCACCGCGTAAGCACAACTTTCTCAGCATCGGCGCGTCCGCGATGATTGCTGCACCCGTCCCAACGCCAGTGTGTTTGCTGTCATTAATACACGATTTGGAAATATTAAAAAAAAACCCAATGGCAATTGGGTTGAAGAATAGCTTCTAACAAACAAATATTAGGTTCTTGAACACTACACAGCACTAAATGATGAACTGTGGAATGTCTTCGGTTGCATTAAGCACTTCATGCATCTTATTACTTATCTTATTATGTAGGGGGCGCTGTTCTGGCAGCAGCTATGTCAGCAGCGTGTTAGTTTTTTTTTCAAATTTTTTTTTTTAGTATGACTTAAAGTAT
The DNA here is from genome assembly GCF_010909765.2 of Amblyraja radiata. Taxonomy (NCBI): domain Eukaryota; kingdom Metazoa; phylum Chordata; class Chondrichthyes; order Rajiformes; family Rajidae; genus Amblyraja; species Amblyraja radiata. The sequence goes on along the minus strand of NC_045970.1, from coordinate 58,109,196 downwards.
GTTTTTGATGTTTCTCGGTGTGTTTGTGTGGGGGGTGGTGTGGGGAGGGTAAGGGGGAAACCGCTTCGGTCGCCTCCTCCATCGAGAGGAGACTTTTTCCAGGTCGCCTCCCCCGTGGCCTAACATCAAGGATCGGCGCGGCCTTTCTACGGAGACACGCCCGGGGCTTCATCGGCGGGCGCAGCGTGGACTCTCGGCGTGGAGCGGGTGAGCCCTCGCTGGGGCTCGCCGGAGGGGAGCGCTCCGTTTCGCAAGCCCGCGGCAGCTGGCAGCCTGAAGCCGCGGTCTGCAGAGTTCCAGCTGGTGCGGCTTCTACACCCCAGGATCCCTCGTGCGGTACCCGGGGGGGGGGGGGGGGCGTGGACTTAACATCACCCCTGGAGGGGAGCTTCGACCGCCGGCCCTGCTGTCTACGGTCCTTCTGGCTGCGGCGGAGACTTTAAATCTCGACCGCCGGCCTGCGGCCTACACCAACTTAAAACCGCGGTCTCCGGTGAGGAAGAACCGCTCCTGGACTGACTCTGGACTCTGGTCCTGTCCACGGGGGGGGGGGGGGGGAATAGAGGAGGACAGGCCAATTTTTGTGCCTTACACCACAGTGATGAATGCTGTGGTGGATGTTTGTGTTACATTTTTATTGTGGTTGTGTGTTCTTTATTATTGTATCGCTGCTGACAACCCAAATTCCACCGACCCTGGTTGTGTGGCAAATAAATTCCGTCAAATTCTATCAAATTATGCACATGGTTGTTAATTTATTGAATTTTGTTCATTACAAGGACTTTGCGACTTTTGCCTTCCTTCACAGTGAGGAGGTGCCTGTTGGCCTCACTGTGGTGGATGTTAAAACTGTGTTGAGTGTGTGTTTTGTTTTTTTATTCTGTGTTATAACAGCTCGGTAAAACCATTTCGTTGTACTGTAAATGTGTAATGACAATAAAGTTGAATCTAATCTAATCTAATCTAATTATATATTATACTTCAGGCTTTGCCCCTCCTGTGACGCAATTGGAACAGACAACAAAGGAGGTTTGAGATGATAGGGCAACAAAAGCAGTGATGTGATTGGCGGAATTAAGAAACTGAGTTAATTCGGGGAGTTGGGAAACAAATGAGCTCCGCGCCGACGGGATGTGACGCTGTCATGAATAAGCCAATGAATGAAGAACCGAGACCATACCCCTTTCACAATATCAGATTAAACCTGTTTCCCGGTGAGACCATTTCAGTTCATATTCACTCTCAATACAATTACAACATGCTGGCCTTGACAATGTATTGGCTACTTACAGCTGCAGCTCTCTTAACCGGTAAGTTCACCACGTTTCCAATACTGTAGGCCACGATATTTAATCAACCAAATACCTTGAATGCAACAGAACGACTTTAGAAAGGGAGTCCGTATGGGGACAGTAAACGCAGAGCACATTGGGGGGAAAACTGCAGTTTCACAGTAATTGATGTTCGGAAATTTGAGGTGATTTTCCAGGTTAATTGTTGGAAATCAGCGCCGACGGAGAAACATCATAGAGTTAGAACAGACCGATGGTTCACGCACGAGTGATCTACGATTTCCCCCTTCCTCCCCGGAAGCAATAACGACGCTCAGGACGATGGAAAGGGTTTGATAATCTTTAAATATCGTTTCTTTAGGTAATTCCCGCGTCTTTCCGCCCACCTCCATGAACTGTTAGGGGAAGGTGATGTTTGAAGCCATTGCACCTCATATCAGTATCAGGATGAGGGGTATTCTGAAGTATGAGCTAAATTAGGTGATGTTGTGATATTTATCCCCGTCTCTTGCAGCGAAATGTCGAGGCGACGCCATTTCTCAGACACCGGCAGCGGTTACAGTGAGTGAAGGGGAGGCTACAAAATTGAGCTGCAACTATACAGCTACAAGCACAACCACTCCTAGACTAATCTGGTACCGTCAGTATCCCGGCGGATCCCTTGAGTTCCTGCTGCTCAGAACGACATTCAAAGGCGGCGAGAAGAACAATGCCGGGGACCGTTTTTCTGCTGAGCTCAACCATTCGACAGGAACGGTCCCGCTGACTGTGTCACAAACGCGGCTCCGAGACTCGGCGATGTATTACTGCGCTCTGAACCCCACGGTGGCGCAGAATTGGGCTGAGCCTGTACAAAAATTATCAGAGAACCCCGAAAGTTCGCAGCGCGTTTGTCAGCATCGCCGCGCCCTTGGTGATTGTTGCACCCGTCTCAACGCCAGTGTGTTTGCTGTCATTAATACACGATTTTTAAATATAAAAAAAAACTTGACAATGGGGTTGAAGAATAGCTTCTAACAAACAGACATTATGTTCTTGAACACACCACAGCGCTAACAGATGAACTATGCACTGTCTCTGGTTGCATTAAGCAGTTCATACTCTTATGCACATGGGCTAGATTGTTAATTTATAACCATATAACCATATACAATACAATACATTACACATTAATTTGTAATTTGAACCTCGTTGAGGTCCAAATGAAATGTTGTTTCTGCAGTCATACATACAAAAAGTAAAAGACCCAAGACACAACACAATTTACACAAACATCCATCACAGCGCATCTCCTCCTCGCTGTGATGGAAGGCAAAAACTTATCTCTCCCCTGCATTCCCCTCTCCCCCCCCCCCCGATGTCAGAGTCAAAGCCCCCGGCGGGCGATGGTAATTGTCCCGCGGCCATTTACGCCGCGCCGGGTGATGCAAGGCTTCGGGTCTTGTTGTTGGAGCCCCCGGCGGGCGCTAGCAAAGTCTCGCAGACATTCCAAGCCGCGCGGGGCGATGATGTAAGGCCCAGCTCCAGGTAATCTTCAACCCCGCAAATCTGTCGGGAGAAGTCGCCGTTGCAGAAGCCCCGGAAAGCGGCCTCCCAGCATGGACCCGCGGGCTCCCGGTGTCACTGTCTGCCAGACCTGCGGTTGGAGCCTCCGAATATCCAGGGGTCGGGTCACAGCAGCGCGCCACCACCGCTCCGGTCTCGGCCAGCTTCGTGATGGCGAGTAGGTCCGCAGCTCCGCGACTGGAGCCCCAGGTCGTTCCTGCTGGAGGCCGCTCCACGTTGCAGCCCCAACGACAACGGAGACCCGACAAAGAAAAGGTCGGGTCTCCCGTGCAGGGGAAGGATTTTAAAGTTTCCCCCGCCACACACCCTGTCAAAAATATAAATAAAAACTACATTAAAACGAGACAGAAAATAATAAAAAAGACAGACGGACCGCAGAGGCCGCTGCGACGTGATTCGCGCCGCCCACCGGACTTTTATATAACAATATAACAATTACAGCACGGAAATAGGCCATCTTGCCCCTTCTAGTCCATGCTGAACACTTATTCTCACCTCATCCCATCTATCTGCACCCAGACTCTAACCCTCCATTCCTTTCCCGTCCATATACCTATCCAATTTATTTTTAAATGATAAAATAGAACCTGCCTCCAATACTTCCACTGGAAGCTCATTCCACACAGCCACCACTCTCACAGTAAATAAGTTCCCCTTCATGTTACCCCTAAACTTCTGTCCCTTAATTCTCAAATCATGTCCTCTTGTTTGGATCTTCCCTACTCTGAATGGAAAAAGCTTATCCACGTCAACTCTGTCTATACCTCTCATCATGTTAAAGACCTCTATCAAGTCCCCCCTTAACCTTCTGCGCTCCAAAGAATAAAGACCTAACCTGTTTAACCTTTCTCTGTAACTTAGTTGCTGAAACCCAGGCAACATTCTAGCAAATCTCCTCTGTACTCTCTCTATTTTGTTGACATATTTTCTATAAATTGGCGACCAATATTGTACACCATTCTCCAGAATTACCCTCATCAATGCCTTGTACAAATGTAACATTTTCATCCCAACTTCTATACTCAATTTATTGAACTGTGTTTATTATTTGTTATATACTCCATACTACGACGTCATGGAACAGAACGCAAAGGAGGTTTGAGATGATTGGGCAACAAAAGCAGTGATGTCATTGGCGGAATTAAGAAACGGAGTTAATTCGGGGAGTTGGAGAACAAATTAGCTCCGCGCCGACGGGATGTGACGTTGTCACGAATAAGCCAATGAATGAAGAGCCTTGACCACAGCTCTTTCACAATATCAGATTAAACCTGTTTCCGGGTGAGACCATTTCAGTTCATATTCACTCTCAATGCAATTACAACATGCTGGCCTTGACAATTTATTGGCTTCTTACAGCTGCAGCTCTCTTAACCGGTAAGTTCAGCACGTTTCCAATAATGTAGGGCGTGATATTTAATCAACCAAATACCTTGAATGCAACACAACGACTTTAGAAAGGGAGTCCGTATGTGGAGAGTAAACGCAGAGCACATTAGGAAAAAAGATGCAGTTTCACAGTAATTGAAGTTCGGAAATTTCAGGTATGTTTCCAGGTTAATTGTTGGAAAGCAGCGCCGACGGAGAAGCATCGTAGAGTTAGAAGAGGTGGTTCACGCACGAGTGATCTACGATTCCCTTTTTCCTCGCCGGAAGCAATAACGACGTCCAGTACGATGAAACGGGTTGGATTATCATTAAAGATCAATTTATTCGGTAATTCCCAGCGCCTTTCCGCCCATCTTTATTTAGCTTTTAGAGGAGGGGTAGGTTTGATGTCATTGTACCTCATCCTGATTCTGAAGTATGAGCTGAATTAGGTGATGTGTTATTTATCCCCGGAATCTTGCAGGGAATTGTCGAGGCGACGCCGTTTCTCAGTCACCGGCAGCGGTTACAGTGAGTGAAGGGGATGACGCACAGTTGAACTGCAGCTATACAGCTACAAGCTCGACCACTCCTGGACTAATCTGGTACCGTCAGTATCCCGGCGGCTCTCTTGAGTTCCTGCTGCTCAGAACGAAATACGAAACTGCCCCGAAGAACAGTGCCGGTGAACGTTTCTCTGCGCAGCTCGATGTTTCGGCAGGAACGGTCCCGCTGACGGTGTCACAAACGCTGCTCCGAGACTCGGCGATGTATTACTGCGCTCTGAGCCCCACGGAGGCGCAGAATTGGGCTGAGCATGTACAAAAACTACAAGCACACCCACTCACGTATCAGCGCGTAAGCAGAACTGTGTCAACGTCGGCCATACCTCGCTGAATGCTGCATCCGTCCCACCGCCTGTATGTACCACCAGCTTCTCATATTTAAACATTAGGTTCCTGAACATTACACAGCAGTAACAGATGAGCAATGGACTGTCTTCGGTTGCACTAAGCACTTCATGCCTTTCGTGTACATGAATGTTGTTGTTTATTTATTGAATTTTGTTTATTGTATATTATACTTCAGACCTTGCCCCTCCTGTGACGTAATGGAACAGAAAACAAAGGAGGTTTGAGATGATTGGGCAACAAGAGGAAGCGAACGGGCAAAATCATCTCCGACTACTCTCACACTGGCCACAAACTATTTGAATCACTTCCCTCTGGAAGGCGACTCCGGACTGTCAAAGCTGCCACAGCCAGACATAAAAACAGTTTTTATCCACGGGTAGTTGCTCTACTCAACAGCCAAATATCTGTAGCCTCCCTTTGATCTGGTATTTTGTTGGTTCACATGCTTGATCAATGGTGTTTTATCATTAATGTTTTATTATTATTAATGTTTAGTGTTTTCTGAGTCATTCGTAACTGTCACCGTATGTTATGTTGTTACTTGTGGGCGGAGCTCCAAGGCATATTCCTTGTATGTGAATACTTGGCCAAAAAACTTACTTACTTACAAAAGCAGTGATGTGATTGGCGGAATTAAGAAACTGAGTGAATTAGGGGAGTTGGAGAACAAATCAGCTCTCCGCCGACGGGATGCGACGCTGTCAAGAATAAGCCAATGAATGAAGAACCGAGACCACAGCTCTTGCACAATATCAGATTAAACCTGTTTCCGGGTGAGACCATTTCAGTTCATATTCACTCTCAATGTAATTACAACATTCTGGCCTTGACAATGTATTGGCTTCTTACAGCTGCAGCTCTCTTAACCGGTAAATTCACGACGTTTCCAATAATGTAGGGCGTGATATTTATTCAACCAAATACCTTGAATGCAACACAACGACTTTAGAAAATGAGTCCGTATGACGAAAGTAAACGCAGAGCACATTAGGAAAAAAGATGCAGTTTCACAGTAATTGATGTTCGGAAATTTCAGGTATGTTTCCAGGTTAATCGCTGGAAAGCAGCGCCGACGGAGAAGCATCGTAGAGTTAGAACACACCGGTGGTTCACGCACGAGTGATCTACGATTCCCTTTTCCCTCCCCGGAAGCAATAACGACGTCCTGTACGATGGAACGGGTGGGATTATCTTTAAAGATCAATTTATTCGGTAATTCCCAGCGCCTTTCCGCCTATCTTTATTTAGCTTTTAGAGGAGGGGTATGTTTGATGTCATTGTACCTCATATCAGTATCAGGATGAGGGGTATTCTGAAGTATGAGCTGAATGAGGTGATGTTGTGTTATTTATCCCCGGACTCTTGCAGGGAATTGTCGAGGCGACGCCGTTTCTCAGACATCAGCAGCGGTTATAGTGAGTGAAGGGGAGAATGCAAAATTGAGCTGCAACTATACAACTACAAGCTTGAATAATCCTGGACTAATCTGGTACCGTCAGTATCCCGGCGGATCCCTTGAGTTTCTGCTGCTCAGAACGAGGTACAAAGGCGGCGACAAGAACAATGCCGGGGACCGTTTTTCTGCTGAGTTCAACCATTCGACAGGAACGGTCCCGTTGACGGTGTCACAAACGCGGCTCCGAGACTCGGCGATGTATTACTGCGCTCTGAACCCCACGTTGGCGCACCATTGGGCTGATCCTGTACAAAAACTATCAGAGATCCCCATCAGTTTGCAGCGCGTTTGTCAGCATCGGGGCGCCCTCGTTGAATGATGCACCCGTCCCAACGCCAGTGTGTTTGCTGTCATTAATACACGATTTTTAAATATTTAAAAAACCCCATATAATTGGGGTGAAGAATAGCTTCTAACAAAAGAATATTAGGTTTTTGACCACTACACAGCACTAAAAGACGAACTATGAAATGTCTTCGGTTGCATTAAGAACTTCATGCATCTTATGCACATTGACTTGGTTGTTAATTTATTGAATTTTGTTTTTTCCAAGGACTTTGGGACTTTTGCCTTCCTTCACAGTGAGGAGGTGTTTGTTGGACTCACTGTGGTGGATGTTAAAACTATGTTGAGTTTGTGTTTTGTTATTTTATTCTATTTTATGACTGCTCGGTTAAACCATTCCGTTGTACTGTAAATGTGCAATGACAATAAAGTTGAATCTAATCTAATCTAATCTAATTATATATTATACTTCAGGCCTTGTCCCTCCTGTGACGTCACGGAACAGAAAACAAAGGAGGTTTGAGATGATAGGGCAACAAAAGCAGTGATGTCATTGGCGGAATTAAGAAACTGAGTTAATTCGGGGAATTGGAGAACAAATTAACTCTGCGCTGAGGGGATGTGACGCTGTCAAGAATAAGGCAGCGGTTACAGTGAGTGAAGGGGATGACGCACAGTTGAACTGCAGCTATACAGCTACAATCCTGGACTTATCTGGTACCGTCAGTATCCCGGCGGCTCTCTTGAGTTTCTGTTGCTCAGAATGAAATACGAAGCCGCCCCGAAGAACAATGCCGGTGAACGCTTCTCTGCGGAGCTCGACCATTTGACAGGAACGGTCCCGCTGACGGTGTCGCAAAAGCGGCTCCGAGACTCGGCGATATATTACTGCGCTCTGAACCCCACGGTGACGCAGAATTGGGCTGAGCCTGTACAACAATTACCAGAGAACCCCGTCAGTTATCAGCGCGTTTGTCAGCATCGGCGCATCCTTGTTGATTGCTGCACCCGTCCCAACGCCAGTGTGTTTGCTGTCAGTAATAGATGGCAATTGCGTTGAACAATAGCTTCTAACAAACAGACATTAGGTTCTTGAATAGGCCACAGCACCAACAGATGAACTATGCACTGTCTCTGGTTGCATTAAGCGGTTCATACTCTTATGCACGTGGGCTAGGTTGTTAATTCATAACCTGATAACCATATAACAATTACAGCACGGAAACCGGCCATCACGGTCCTTCTAGTCCGAGCCGAACACGTATTCTCTCCTCGCTTCATCTGCCTGCACTCAGACCATAACCCCCCATTCCTTTCCCGTCCATATACCTATCCAATTTATTTTTAAATGATAAAATCGAACCTGCCTCCACCACGTCCACTGGAAGCTCATTCCACACAACCACCACCCTCTGAGTAAAGAAGTTCCCCCTCATGTTACCCCTAAACTACTGCCCCTTAATTCTCAAATCATGTCCTCGTGTTTGAATATTCCCTACTCTCAATGGAAAAAGCTTATCCACGTCAACTCTGTCTAACCCTCTCACCATTAAAAGACCAATATCAAGTACTCCCTTTACCTTCTGCGCTCCAAAGAATAAATACCTAACTTAGGAACATGGAAACATAGAAAATATGTGCTGGATGATGCCATTCGGCCCTTCGAGCCTGCACCGCCATTCAATATGATCATGGCTGACCATCCAACTCAGTATCCTGTACCTGCCTTCTCTCCATACCCCTTGATCCCTTTAGCCACAAGGGCCACATCTAACTCCCTCTTAAACATAGCCAATGAACTGGCCTCAACTAACTTCTGTGGCAGAGAATTCCAGAGATTCACCACTCTTTGTGTGAAAAATGTTTTTCTCATCTAGGTCCTAAAATATTTCCTTCTTATCCTTAAACTGTGACCCCTTGTTCTGGACTTCCCCAACATCGGGAACAATCTTCCTGCATCTAGCCTGCCCAACCCCTGAAGAATTTTGTATCTTTCTATAAGATCCCCCCTCAATCTTCTAAATTCTAGCGAGTACAAGTCGAGTCTATCCAGTCCTTATTCATATGATAGTCCTGACATCCCACGAATCAGTCTGGTGAACCTTCTCTGTACTCCCTCTATGGCAAGAATGTCTTTCCTCAGATTAACAGATCAAAACTGTACTCAAGTGTGGTCACACCAAGATCATGGACAACTGCAATAGAACCTCTCTGCTCCTATACTCAAACCCCGTCCCAACGCCAGTGTGTTTGCTGTCATTAAGACTCGTTTTTTTAATTAAAAAACCCATGACAATTGGGTTGAAGAATAATTTATTGAATTTTGTTTATTGTACATTGTACTTCAGGCCTTGCCCCTCCTGTGACGTAATGGAACAGAAAACAAAGGAGGTTTGAGATGATTGGGCAACAAAAGCAGTGATGTCATTGGCGGAATTGTAAACTGAGTTAATTCGGGGAATTGGAGAACAAATTAACTCTGCGCTGAGGGGATGTGACGCTGTCAAGAATAAGCCAATGAATGAAGAGCCTAGAGCACAGCTCTTTCACAATTTCAGATTAAACCTATTTCCGGGTGAGACCATTTCAGTTCATATTCACTCTCAATGCAATTACAACATGCTGGCCTTGACAATGCATTGGCTTCTTACAGCTGCAGCTCTCTTAACCGGTAAGTTCTCCACGTTTCCAATAATGTAGTGCGTGATATTTAATCAACCAAATACCTTGAATGCAACACAACGGCTTTAGAAACGGAGTCCGTATGAGGACAGTAAACGTAGAGCACATTAGGAAAAAATATGCAGTTTCACAGTAATTGATCTTCGGACATTTGAGGTTAGTTTCCAGGTTAATTGTTGGAATGCTGCCCCGACGGAGAAGCATCGTAGAGTTAGAACACACCGGTGGTTCACGCACGAGTGATCTACGATTTCCCCCTTCCTCCCCGGAAGCAAACGTCCAGTCCGATGAAACCGGTTGGATTATCATTAAAGATAAATGTATTCGGTAATTCCCAGCGCCTTTCCGCCCATCTTTATTTAGCTTTTGGAGGAGGGGTATGTTTGATGTCATTGTATCTCATATCAGCATCAGGATGAGGGGTATTCTGAAGTATTAACTAAATGAGGTGATGTTGTGTTATTTATCCCCGGACTCTTGCAGGGAATTGTCGAGGCGACACCGTTTCTCAGTCACCGGCAGCGGTTACAGTGAGTGAAGGGGATGATACACAATTGAGCTGCGACTATACAGCTACAAGCACGAGCAGTCCTGGACTAATTTGGTACCGTCAGTATCCCGGCGGATCCCTTGAGTTTCTGCTGCTCAGAATGACATACAAAGGCGGCGAGAAGAACAATTTCGGGGACCGTTTTTCTGCTGAGCTCAACCATTCGACAGGAGCGGTCCCGCTGACGGTGTCACAAACGCGGCTCCGTGACTCGGCGACGTATTACTGCGCTCTGAACCCCACGGTGGCGCAGAATTGGTATGAGCCTGTACAAAAACTATCAGAGATCCCCGTCAGTTTGCAGCGCGTTTGTCAGCATCGGCGCATCCTTGTTGTTTGCTGCACCCGTCCAAAAGCCAGTGTGTTTGCTGTCATTAATACACGATTTTGAAATATTAAAAAAAAACCCCATGACAATTGGGTTGAAGAATAGCTTCTAACAAACAAATATTCGTTTCTTGAACACTACACCGCACTAAAAGATGAACTATGGAATGTCTTCGGTTGCATTAAGCACTTCATGCATCTTATGCACATGGACCTGGTTGTTAATTTATTGAATTTTGTTTATTACAAGGATTTTGCGACTTTTGCCTTCCTTCACAGTGAGGAGGTACCTGTTGGACTCACTGTGGTGGATGTTAAAACTGTGTTGAGTGTGTGTTTTGTTATTTTATTCTATGTTATGACAGCTCGGTTAAACCATTTCGTTGTACTGTAAATGTGTAATGACAATAAAGTTGAATCTAATCTAATCTAATTATATATTGTACTTCCGGCCTTGCCCCTCCTGTGACGTAATTGGACCAGAATACAAAGGAGGTGTAAGATGATTGGGCAACAAAAGCAGTGATGTGATTGGCGGAATTAAGAAACTGAGTGAATTCGGGGAGTTGGAGAACAAATTAACTCTGCGCCGACGGGATGTGACGCTGTCAAGAATAATTCAATGAATGAAGAACATCGACCACACCCCTTTCACAATATCAGATTAAACCTGTTTCCGGGTGAGACCATTTCAGTTCATATACACTCTCAATGCAATTACAACATGCTGGCCTTGACAATGTATTGGCTTCTTGCAGCTGTAGCTCTCTTAACCGGTAAGTTCACCACGTTTCCAAAACTGTGGGGCATGATATTTAATCAACCAAATACCTTGAATGCATCACAATGACTTTAGAAAATGAGTCCGTATGACGACGGTAAACGCAGAGCACATTGGGAAAAAAGATGCAGTTTCACAGTAATTGATTTTCGGAAATTTCAGGTATGTTTCAGATTCATTGCTGGAAAGCAGCGCCGACGGAGAAACATCGTAGAGTTAGCACACCCCGGTGGTTCACGCACGAGTGATCTACGATTCCCTTTTCCCGCCTCGGAAGAAATAACGACGTCGAGTACGATGGAACGGGTTGGATTATCTTTAACGATGAATCTATTAGGCAATTCCCAGCGCCTTTCCGCCCATCTTTATGTAGCTTTTAGGGGAGGGGTATGTTTGATGTCATTGTACCTCATATCAGTATCAGGATGAGGGGTATTCTGAAGTATGAGCTGAATTAGGTGATGTTGTGTTATTTATCCCCGGTCTCTTGCAGGGAATTGTCGAGGCGACGCCGTTTCTCAGACACCGGCAGTGGTTACAGCGAGTGAAGGGAATGATACAAAATTGATCTGCAACTACACAGCTACAAGCACAATCACACATGGACTAATCTGGTACCGTCAGTATCCCGGCGGATCCCTTGAGTTTCTGCTGCTCAGAACGAAATACAAAGGCGGCGAGAAGAACAATGCAGGGGACCGTTTTTCTGCTGAGCTCAACTATTCGACAGGAACGGTCCCGCTGACGGTGTCACAAACGCGGCTCCGAGACTCGGCGATGTATTATTGCGCTCTAAACCCCACGGTGGCGCAGAATTGGGCTGAGCCTGTACAAAAACTACCAGAGAACCCCGTCAGTTTTCAGCGCATTTGTCAGCATCGGCGCGCCCTTGTTGATTGATGCGCCCGTCCCAACGCCAGTGTGTTTGCTGTCATTAATACACGATTTTTAAATATTAAATAAACCCCATGATAATTGGGTTGAAGAATAGCTTCTAACAAACAAATATTAGGGTTTTGATCACTACACAGCACTAAAAGATGAACTATGAAATGTCTTCGGTTGCATTAAGAACTTCATGCATCTTATGCACATGGACTTGGTTGTAAGGAGGTGGCTGGTGGACTCACTGTGGTGGATGTTAAAACTGTGTTGCGTGTGTGTTTTGTTATTTTATTCTATGTTATGACTGCTCGGTTAAACCATTTCTTTGTACTGTAAATGTGCAATGACAATAAAGTTGAATCAAATCTAATCTAATCTAATTATATATTGTACTTTAGACTTTGTCCCTCCTGTGACGTCATGGAACGGAAAACACATGAGCTTTTAGATGATAGGGCAACAACAGCAGTGATGTCATTGGCGGAATTAAGAAACTGAGTGAATTCGGGGAGGTGGGGAACAAATTCGCATCGCGCCTACGGGATGTGACGCTGTCAAGAATAAGCCAATGAATGAAGATCCTAGACCACAGCTCTTTCACAATATCAGATTAAACCTGTTTCCGGGTGAGACCATTTCAGTTCATACTCACTCTCAATGCAATTACAACATGCTGGCCTTGACAATGTATTGGCTTCTTACAGCTGCAGCTCTCTTAACCGGTAAGCTCACCACGTTTCCAATAATGTAGGTCATCATATTTAATCAACCAAATACCTTGAATGCAACACAACTACTTTAGAAAGGGAGTCCGTATTAGGATAGTAAACGCAGAGCACATTGGGGGAAAAATATGCAGTTTCACAGTAATTGATGTTCGGAAATTCGAGGTGAGTTTCCAGGTTAATTGTTGGAAAGCAGCCGCGATGGTGATGCATCGTAGAGTTAGAACACACCGGTGGTTCACGTACGAGCGATCTTTGATTTCCCCCCTCCTCCCCGGAAGCAATAACGACGTCCAGTTGGATGCAACGGGTTGTATTATCTTTAAAGATCAATTTATTCGGTAATTCCCAGCGCCTTTCCGCCCATCTATATTTAGCTTTTAGAGGAGGGGTATGTTTGATGTCATTGCACCTCATTATCGGTATCAGGATGAGGGGTATGAGCTGAATTAGGTGATGTTGTGTCATTTATCCCCGCTCTCTTGCAGGGAATTGTCGAGGCGACGCCGTTTCTCAGACACCGGCAGCGGTTAAAGTGAGTGAAGGGAATGACGCACAGTTGAGCTGCAACTATACAGCTACAAGCCCGCCCAATCCTGGTCTTATCTGGTACCGTCAGTATCTCGGTGGCTCCCTTGAGTTTCTGCTGCTCAGGATGAAATACGAAGCCGCCCCGAAGAACAATGCCGGTGAACGCTTCTCTGCGGAGCTCGACCATTTGACAGGAACGGCACCGCTGACGGTGTCACAAACGCGGCTCCGAGACTCGGCGATGTATTACTGCGCTCTGAACCCCACGGTGGCGCAGAATTGGGCTGAGCCTATACAAAAATTAACAGAGGACCCCGTCAGTTATCAGCGCGTTTGTCAGCATCGGCGCGTCCTCGTTGATTGCTGCACCCGTCCCAACGCCAGTGCTGTCATTAATAGACGATTTTAAAATATTAAAAAAAACATGACAATTGGGTTGAAGAATAGCTTCTAACAAACAGACATTAGGTTCTTGAACACTCCACAGCACCAACAGATGAACTATGCACTGTCTCTGGTTACATTAAGCGGTTCATACTCTTATGCACATGGGCTAAGCTGTTAATTTATAACCTGATAACCATGTAACAATTATAGGATGTAAACCAGCCATCACGGTCCTTCTAGTCCGAGCCGAACACTTATTCTCACCTCGTCTCATCTGCCTGCACTCAGACCATAACCCTCCATTCCTTTCCCGTCCATATACCTATCCAATTTATTTTTTAATGGTAAAATCGAACCTGCCTCCACCACTTCCACTGGAAGCTCATTCCACACAGCCACCACTCTCTGAGTAAAGAAGTTCCCCCTCATGTTACCCCTAAACTTCTGCCCCTTAATTCTCAAATCATGTCCTCGTGTTTGAATATTCCCTACTCTCAATGGAAAAAGCTTATCAACGTCAACTCTGTGTATCCCTCTCATCATTTAAAGACCAATATCAAGTACCCCCTTAACCTTCTGCGCTCCAAAGAATAAAGACCTAACTTAGGAACATGGAAACATAGAAAATAGGTGCAGGATGATGCCATTCGGCCCTTCGAGCCTGCACCGCCATTCAATATGATCATGGCTGATCATCCAACTCAGTATCCTGTACCTGCCTTCTCTCCATACCCCTTGATCCCTTTAGCCACAAGGGCCACATCTAACTCCCTCTTAAACATAGCCAATGCACTGGCCTCAACTAACTTCTGTGGCAGAGAATTCCAGAGATTCACCACTCTCTGTGTGAAAATGTTTTTCTCATCTAGGTCCTAAAATATTTCCTTCTAATCCTTGAACTGTGACCCCTTGTTCTGGACGTCCCCAACATCGGGAACAATCTTCCTGCATCTAGCTTGTCTAACCCCTTATGAATGTTGTAAGTTTCTATAAGATTCCCCCTCAATCTTCCAAATTCTAGCGAGTACAAGCCGAGTCTATCCAGTCTTTTTTCATATGATAGCCCTGACATCCCAGGAATCATTCTGGTGAACCTTCTCTGTGGATGTTAAAACTGTGTTGAGTGTGTGTTTTGTTATTTTATTCTATTTTATGACTGCTCGGTTAAACCATTCCGTTGTACTGTAAATGTGCAATGCCAATAAAGTTGAGTCTAATCTAATCTAATCTAATTATATATTATACTTCAGGCCTTACCCCCTCCTGTGACGTCATGGAACAGAAAACAAAGGAGGTTTGAGATGATTGGGCATCAAAAGCAGTGATGTGATTCGCGGAATCAAGAAACTGAGTGAATTCGGGGAGTTGGAGAACAAATTAGCACAGCGCCGACGGGATGTGACGCTGTCAAACATAAGCCAATGAATGAAGAGCCCAGACCACAGCTCATTTACAATATCAGATTAAACCTGTTTCCGGGTGAGACCATTTCAGTTCATATTCTCTCTCAATGCAATTACAACATGCTGGCCTTGACAATGTATTGGCTTCTTACAGCTGTAGCTCTCTTAACCGGTAAGTTCACCACGTTTCCAATACTGTAGGGCATGATAT
Source organism: Amblyraja radiata (assembly GCF_010909765.2). Classification (NCBI taxonomy): domain Eukaryota; kingdom Metazoa; phylum Chordata; class Chondrichthyes; order Rajiformes; family Rajidae; genus Amblyraja; species Amblyraja radiata. Next base: position 58,093,833 of record NC_045970.1, on the reverse strand, counting down.
TTAATCAACCAAATACCTTGAATGCAACACAACGACATTAGAAAGGGAGTCCGTATGAGGACAGTAAACACAGAGCACATTGGGAAAAAAGATGCAGTTTCACAGTAATTGAGGTTCGGAAATTCGAGGTGAGTTTCCAGGTTAATTGTAGGAAAGCAGCCCCGACGGAGAAGCATCGTAGAGTTAGAACACACCGGTGGTTCACGTACGAATGATCTACGATTTCCCCCTTTTTCCCCGGAAGCAAACGTCCAGTCCGATGACACGGGTTGGATTATCATTAAAGATAAATGTATTCGGTAATTCCCAGCGCCTTTCCGCCCAACTTTATTTAGCTTTTGGGGGAGGGGTATGTTTGATGTCATTGTACCTCATATCAGTATCAGGATGAGGGGTATTCTGAAGTATGAGCTGAGTTGGGTGATGTTGTGTTATTTATCCCCGGTCTCTTGCAGGGAATTGTCGAGGCGACACCGTTTCTCAGTCACCGGCAGCGGTTACAGTGAGTGAAGGGGAGGATACAAAATTAGGCTGCAACTATACAGTTACAAGCACGACCAATCCTGGACTAATCTGGTACCGTCAGTATCCCGGCGGACCCCTTGAGTTTCTGCTGCTCAGAACGAAATATAAAGGCGGCGAGAAGAACAATGCCGGGGACCGTTTTTCTGCTGAGCTCAACCATTCGCCAGGAACGGTCCCGCTGACGGTGTCACAAACGCGGCTCCGAGACTCGGCGATGTATTACTGCGCTCTGAACCCCACGGTGGCGCAGAATTGGGCTGAGCCTGTACAAGAACTACCAGAGAACCCCGTCAGTTTGCAGCGCATTTGTCAGCATCGGCGCGCCCTTGTTGATTGCTGCGCCCGTCCCAACGCCAGTGTGTTTGCTGTCATTAATACACGATTTTTAAATATTAAAAAACCCCATGACAATTGGGTTGAAGAATAGCTTCTAACAAACTAATATTAGGTTCTTGAACCCTACACCACACTAAAAGATGAACTATGAAATGTCTTCGGTTACATTAAGAACTTCATGCATCTTATGCACATGGACCTAGTTGTTAATTTATTGAATTTTGTTTATTACAAGGACTTTGGGACTTTTGCCTTCCATCGCAGTGAGGAGGTGGCTGGTGGACTCACTGCGGTGGATGTTAAAACTGTGTTGAGTGTGTGTTTTGTTATTTTATTCTATGTTATGACTGCTCGGTTAAACCATTTCGTTGTACTGTAAATGTGCAATGACAATAAAGTTGAATTTAATCTAATCTAATCTAATGAGATATTGTACTTCAGGCCTTGCCCCCTCCTGCGACGTCATGGAACAGAATACAAAGGAGGATTTAGATGATTGGGCAACAAAAGCAGTGATGTGATTGGCGGAATTAAGAAACTCCGGGGAGTTGGTGAACAAATTAGCTCCGCGCAGACAGGATGTGACGCTGACACGAATAAGCCAATGAATGTAGAACCTAGACCACAGCTCTTTCATAATATCAGTTTAAACCTGTTTCCGGGTGAGACCATTTCAGTTCATATTCACTCTCAATGCAATTACAACATGCTGCCCTTGACAATGTATTGGCTTCTTACAGCTGCAGCTCTCTTAACCGGTAAGTTCACCACGTTTCCAATAATGTAGGGCACGATATTTAATCAACCAAGTACCTTGAATGCAACACAACGACTTTAGAAAGGGAGTCCGTATGAGGCCAGTAAACGCAGAGCACATTAGGAAAAAAGATGCAATTTCTCAGTAATTGATGTTCGGAAACCTGAAGTGAATTTCGAGGTTAATCGCTGGAAAGCAGCGCCGACGGAGAAGCGTCGTAGAGTTAGAACACACCGGTGGTTCACACACGAGTGATCTACGATTCCCTTCTTCCTCCCCGGAAGCAATAACGACGTCCAGTCGGATGGAACGGGCTGTATTATCTTTAAAGATCAATTTATTCAATAATTCCCAGCGCCTTTCCGCCCATCTTTATTTAGCTTTTAGGGGAGGGGTATGTTTGATGTCATTGTACCTCAGATCAGTATCAGGATGAGGAGTATTCTGAAGTATGAGCTGAATGAGGTGATGTTGTGTTATTTATCCCCGGTCTCTTGCAGGGAATTGTCGTGGCGACGCCGTTTCTCAGACACCGGCAGCGGTTACAGTGAGTGAAGGGGATGATACAAAATTGAGCTGCAACTATACAGCTACAAGCTCGGGCACTGCTGGACTAATCTGGTACCGTCAGTATCCTGGCGGATCCCTTGAGTTTCTGCTGCTCAGAATGACATACAAAGGCGGCGAGAAGAACAATGCTGGGGACCGTTTTTCTGCTGAGCTCAACCATTCGACAGGAACGGTCCCGCTGACGGTGTCACAAACGCGGCTCCGAGACTCGGCGATGTATTACTGCGCTCTGAACCCCACGGTGGCGCAGAATTGGGCTGAGCCTGTACAAAAACTACCAGAGATCCCCGTCAGTTTGCAGCGCGTTTGTCAGCATCGGCGCGCCTTAGTTGATTGCTGCACCCGTCCCAACGCCAGTGTGTTTGCTGTCATTAATACACGATTTTAATATATTTAAAAAACCCATGACATTTGGGTTGAAGAATAGTTTCTAACAAACAAATATTAAGTTCTTGACCACTACACAGCACTAAAAGATGAACTATGAAATGTCTTCGGTTGCATTAAGCACTACATGCATCTTATGCACATGGACCTGGTTGTTAATTTATTGAATTTTGTTGATTACACGGACTTTGGGACTTTTGCCTTCCTTCACAGTGAGGAGGTGTCTGTTGGACTCACTGTGGGGGATGTTAAAACTGTGTTGAGTGTGTGTTTTGTTATTTTATTCTATTTTATGACTGCTCGGTTAAACCATTTGTTTGTACTGTAAATGTGCAATGACAATAAAGTTGAATCTAATCTAATCGAATCTAATTATATATTGTACTTCCGGCCTTGCCCCTCCTGTGACGTCATGGAACAGGAAACAAATGAGCTTTTAGATGATAGGGCAACAAAAGCAGTGATGTCATTGGCGGAATTAAGAAACTGAGTGAATTCGCGGAGTTGGGGAACAAATTAGCTCCGCGCGGACGGGATGTGACGCTGTCAAGAATAAGCCAATGAATGAACAACCGAGACCACTGCTCTTTCACAATATCACTTTAAACCTGTTTCCGGGTGAGACCATTTCAGTTCATATTCACTCTCAATGCAATTACAACATGCTGGCCTTGACAATGTATTGGCTTCTTACAGCTGCAGCCCTCTTAACCGGTAAGTTCAGGACGTCTCCAAGCCTGTGTATTATATTACTCGGGCATGGTATTTAATCAATCAAATGCGTTGCATGCAATGGAATGACTTTAGAAAGTGAGTCAGTGAAGGGACAATGGACGAAGAGTACAATAAGAATATAGGTGCAGTTCCGGCCAAAGTGCTGTACGGATTTTGAGATGAGTTTCCATGTATATTAGACTACGCCCGTGTTCTAAGGTCGAGCGCTGAGCGATTCCTCTCCTCCTCCCGAGATGCAATGATGACGAGCAGGTGGCGATGGAAAGGGGTGGATGATTTTTAAATATAATTTCATTCGGTAATTCACAGCGCGTTTTATCCCACCTTCCTTTAGCTTTTAGTGCAGGGAGATCTGTGTTGCCGTTGTACCTCAGATCAGTACCGGGATAAGGTGAGCGTGAGCTGAATGCAGTGATGTTATTTTTTTTTAACTTCGTTCCCGGACTGTTGCAGGGCATTGTCGAGGCGACGCCGTTTCTCAGACACCAGCAGTGTTAACAATGAGCGAAGGGGATGATGCCCAGTTGAACTGCAACTATACAGCTACAAGCACGAGCAATCTTGTATTAATGTGGTACCGTCAGTATCCCGGCGGGTCACCTGAGTTTCTGCTGCTCAGAACGAAATTCGAAGCTGCCCAGAAGAACAATGCCGGTGAACGTTTCTCTGCGAAACACGACCATTCGACAGGAACGGTCCCGCTGTCTGTGTCGCAAACGCGGCTCCGAGACTCGGCGATGTATTACTGCGCTCTGAGCCCCACGGAGGCGCAGAATTGGGCTGCGACTGTACAAAAACTACAAGCACACGCCGTCAAGTATCAGCGCGCAAGCACAACTTTGTCAGCATCGGCGCTTACTCGCTGATGGCTGCACCCGTCCCAAAACCAGTGTGTCTGCTGTCATTAATACCCGATTTTAAAATATTAGAACCACCCTACAATTGGGTTGAGGAATACCTTCTCACAAACAAACATCGGGGTCTTGAACGCTACAGAACACTAAAAGATTAACTGTGAACTGCTTTTGTTTGGACTAAGCACTCCATACTCTAAGCACTCCATTCTCCACTCTTATGCACTGGGATTAGTTTATTAATGCATTGAATCGCATTTATTATATGTTATCGATGTACATTTTGTTACAGTCATGTTATGCTGCTGCCACCGTTCCTTTGTCTATACGTATGACAATATACTTTCTTGACCATTGTCCCTTGACGCTTGGTACAATGGTCTTCAGCAGGCGATTCCTGATCCTGCGCTAGTTTGACCAGCGAATTCCAGATCTCAACCACTCGTTCTCTAAAATAAACATACGTTTTAGTTTAGTTTAGGAGTAGTTTGGAGGCACAAGGTGGAAACAGGCCCTTCTGCCCGCCTACTAGCGAATACCCGAACACTAGTTCTATTCCTTGCAATAGGCTTAATTTGCATAAGCCAATCAACCTACAAACCTGCACGTCTTTGGACTTTGGGAGGAAACCGGAACATCCGGAGAAAACCCACAGGGCCATAAGGAAAACGTACAAACTACGGATAGGCAGCACCGGTAGTAAGGATCGAACCTGTGAATCTGGGGCTGTGGGAAATGGAAGAAAATGCCATTTCTCAGATTTTACTGTTTTGGATAAATCCTGTGCAATTATGACCGATGCACCGATGTATTTGGTTGTACTTAGCACTTTGTCTTTTTGGGCTTCACGGTCACCCTTGCGTCTTGATCCAAAGGTCTTCAGCAGATCTTTTGAGAATCTGCTCCCCTGCCCACTCGACGTTCAAATTCCAGATCGCAGCTACTCACGACCTAATGGAAAACATAATTTACACAGATTGAGTAACAGCATGAACATCTTTTTATATTTATTCCTTCAAGCATATGATTCAGCGTGGACATCTTGCTGTCATTCGCAATTGACCGGTCAATGAAATGCACACAAAACGTTCACTTTAAACTTGACATATCACCAGAACGTTGAGCAAAACACAAAGGGTCGGAGAAACTCATAGCATCAGACACCATACTGTTGGGCATGGGAAATGGATGTTTCGGGTCGGGACAATTCTTCAGGGTCGTGTAGACCATGTCATCCAGGAATGGTGCCTGAACCTCTGTTATTTCAGCACTGGATGATTGGCTCAGGATTCCGGTTTGTACAGTTCCTTGTTTCTTATCTATTTTTCACGTCCGCCTCGCCCGCGGCACAGCGCCCTCCCGTGGATTATTCGGTAGCTGCAATCTGACCTCCTGGGTGCGAGAAACCGCGGCGACAGGTGACGTGCGGTCGGCTGCACCACTTCCCCAGAAAGCACATTTGAATCTGCAGTTCCACCTTACCCGAGAGCGACCCCAGCACAAACTAAGCGACGCTTTGATGTCCATCCCTTCTCTGTCCGCTATGGACACCCGGCGCTCCCGGTTGCTATTTCAATACGCCTCACCATTCTCAAGCCAACCTGCCATTTCCTCGAATTCCTCCACTGCTAGCGTGAGGCCAACCGGAAAAAAAAGGAATTTTACGTCACGTTCCTCTTTGGTAGTATGCAGGCGGACGGTATGGGCAATGGATTTTATAATTCTGCGTAACCCTGCTCCACCGGGTCCTTTATCCACCCATAGGTACCCACTCATACAAATCCTTCACAAAACACGCCCGCTCCTTGTCACCCAACCTCCCCTACACCATCTGTCCAACGTCTGCACATTC